>NC_057712.1:58166958-58314458 GCF_004010195.1 Chiloscyllium plagiosum
ACAATTGCAACATTTAAGAGGCATTTGGATGGGTATATGAATAGGAAGGGTTTGGAGGGATATGGGCCGGGTGCTGGCAGGTGGGACTAGATTGGGTTGGGATATCTGGTCGGCATGGACGGGTTGGATCGAAGGGTCTGTTTCCATGCTGTACATCTCTATGACTCTATGACTCTAAGTTATTGGATGTACTGCAATAGGCAAAGCTACCTGGAAATGTCAAAAGGTGATGAGTCTGGGAGACTGCAGCTCCCAGGGAATTGGTGATTGACATCTGGGCCCTTGACAATGGAGATTACACCTCCCTCCACACAAAGCCCAACCCTTCCAGCAGCAGGCAAGGTAACTCTGACCTTGGTTTACTTCACCTCTGTGTCATTTCAGGGCCCAAGTGCAGACCTCCTGTGGTATTTTGTAGTCTGCTTCATTAGAGTCCCCACAAATGGGACATCCCAGATTGAGACAACACTTGGATTTTCTGCGATTACTGGGTTCACACTAATGAGGGCACCATTGACTACTCCTCTTAATAAGTAGCCGTCAGGGAACCTATTAATAGGAGAGGTTTATAAAGAAGCAAGGAGAAAGTAAGGACTGCAGATGCTGGAGACCAGAGTCGAAAAGTGTGGCACTAGAAAAAACAGCAGGTCAAGCAGCGTCCGAGGAGCAGGAGAATTGATGTTTCAAGCATATTCCTGATGAAGGACTTATGCCCGAAATGTCGTCTCCCCTGCTCCTCAGATGCTGCCTGTCCTGCTGTGCTTTTCCAGTGCCACATTTTTCGACCCTTTACAAACAAGCATGCCTACAAGTCAATAAACATGTAACTGGTACTCAACAAAATGTTCCTGCATATCATGCGGCAACTTTCTTGGAAGCTACCAGGATCTATACACCACAACTTCATCTCCTCCATCAACCCTTCCCCACTCCTTCCATCACCTACAGCTTAGCAGATGAATTTCAGAGGACAAGAACCACTTTCTGAAATGCTGCCTCCCCAGCCACTATATAGCATACAACAAAATGCAGTTCAAAAGGGCGTATGACAGCTTCATGCTGACAAGGACCCCAAATCAGCCAAACCATCTGGCAACAGATGGTACACTTTTATTGCCTGTATCACTCAACTGTAACCCTGCAGCACTCATATTGTCAGAGTTTCTCACCTGATTGTGGTCTGCTGTACACTGTGCACTATGGTCCACCAAAGAGGAGTGACTCTTGAGGTGTCAGAGAGAAGGTCTGACATCATCAGGGGAAGAAAATGAACAGGAGGATGGAGCAGATGACACAGAGGGGAATCCTCTGCTGTACTGGGTGTTCCATTTCACCATGAAAGGATTGGGCATCACAATGAAGCCTGTGCAAGGACCAATTTTAACAAAGCATATTCTGAGCCAGTAAAGGTTGAGCAGATGAACTTTGAGACCTGCAGGACTAACCACATGATTGTGAATGCAGCAAGCATGTTCAGGCACAGAAAAATGTACATCCAACGTGGGTAATCATATTGTCACAGCAAGTTAATCTACTGCCTGCAACCTCAACTGTCACCCACTGTTACCCTCACTGCCATGTGAGAAGCTGACATTTCTTTTCTGTTAATATCTGTGTCTGTAATCCACAATACACCACAGTGAGGAAATTAGTGATTTATCTAACTTGGTGTCCACTTCATTCAGGGTCTCCTACAATGTGCTCCCATTACTGCCTCAGAGGAAGTGGGTAGAGCTTACTCATGTCATCCTCAGGGACATCCTTAGCCCTTGCTAGACAGAGCCAGTTGTTGGAGTATAGATGGATACCTCCTCAGAGGAGAAAGTGAGGACTGCAGATGCTGGAGATCAGAGCTGAAAACGTGTCGCTGGAAAAGCGCAGCAGGTCAGGCAGCATCCAAGGAGCAGGAGAATCGATGTTTCGGGCATGAGCCCTTCTTCAGGATACCTCCTCAGTCAGCATTGGTCCATTCTTCCTACTTCATGGGTGATCAGCACTTCATGTATCCCATGAACATTGAATACTCGGGTTCTGAGCTGACTAATCAAGGATAGCTAACACACGTTCATTCTGTACAGAACATAACACAGCTCTTCTAGGCACTGAATGTGTTGCTTCATTCTGAGAGTTTGGTCACCGTTCTTTTCATGTTTTCTCATATTATCCATGATCAATTTATTCTGTATGTGAGCGATTTCTTACCCTCAGAGCAATTCTCTCCATTGAAGTAATGGTAACAGCAAGCCTTTTTGTGAGTTTTGCTTTAAAGCGTGGGTCATTTATTAACCCACACTTACTGTGGAGGTTTGAAGACATTACATCTTGCTCATCCAACTCTCATACATTATCCTTTATAATTAATAGTTTAGGTAGAGATGAAGAAATAAAATGTTTCAGCCTATCTTTTATGGCAGGCCTATAGTTTTTGGTCAGTTGATGCTTTTAGTTGAAGTTAAGGTCGTGTAAGAAAATGTTTTTGCAGTAAACTGTGCAGGTTCTTATGGTCGAATTTCCAGTAGATTGGATCTTAATGAACTTGCTGTGGATGACAGTCTAGTTCCTTTGACATTTTTAGATGTTACATTCTATTAGTCACCCACAGAAGTTTTTACATCTGTAATTTTCCATCTCTACAACAGTCTTTCTTGTAAAATACACTTTCTGAAACAAATTAGAAAGCTCCACAGCACTTTAGATTTCTGACCTATGTTACCCCTAATGTTTTTGCCCAGACATCCAACCTCTGATCGGCATTCGAGTGGTATGCACAGAATCAGAGGTTGTGACAGAATGAAACCATAAATAATATCCTTGATGCAGCTCTAGTTAGACATGAGTTATTGCTGTAGCATGTTGCTAAGTTACAAACAGCTCTGCATTATATAATAGCCAATTAATGTTACCATATAGTTCTTTGGGCCAAGTTCAATGTGCAAAGAAGGCTGTGTTTGCATTAGTCTGACTTTTATTGTTGCATTGTTATTTATAAATGATAGCTTGAAAGAAGATAAAAATAATAATGATGACCCACTTTATATTTTAGGAGGACCACACCTGCTACTTGTAATCTTACTTGATTGCAATGAGTCGTGTTGTACTTTTTTTGACAATCAGTTTCAGACATCTTCTGAAAGATTGGATTTATACTAGACTTGTTCTGAACTCAAAATTAAATTGAGGTGTCTTCATTGTAGGAGCTCTGAAATCTACTACTTTGGTGTTCTTGGTCAGCTCCCCAGTAATGTCGTCAGTGTTGGATTGTTACACATGATTTACATAAATCTTTGCTGAATCCCTGTAGTCCATTTTGAAGTAATTTATTGGATTTAATGGTTTCCAGAAGTCACTGCTTGCCTCAGCGAATGAACAGCTTTATTTGTTACTGACTCTATAAATTACTTCAGTGCAAATTTCATTGAATGTGAGTGATGAGAGAACAAAAGAGATCCTGTGTGAAAGCTATGAATTGATTACAAATCTAATTTTCTTTTGTTTGTAACATATGACTGCAGATCATGAATGGAAACTTCACTTGTCCCATATCATGTAAATGTTTTGTTTACATTGATATAGCAATCATGTGAGGTTTGACTAAAATGCATTAATGAAAATAATTCCTGTTCTGTGAAACTCTGACTGTTTGCAGCCGCTGGAAAAGGTAAATCAATTTCCCAAATGCTGCTGCTGCCAACCAAACAGAAAGCCCTTTTTGCCTTCTGGTTTGATCTCGAATATCTTGGATAACCCAAATTTTCAATTCTGAAGGAATCTGGCTAATATGAATTCTGGGTAATCCAAGATGGAGGACAGGAAAATTTTCTGGCTGTAATAGTCGCTTCTTTTTTGAGGTGTTTTAGGTGTTGGAGGTGATTTCCTCAAATTCCAGGAGCAGCAATTACTGTTTTATATGCTGTTGCATTGTTTTGGAACTTTGGAGAAAAAAAATCAAAACAACAGCAGTTTTAAAAGGGAGAAGAACAGACAAAGGAAGCACATGGTGGGGTCAGTGCAGGAGAGAGAGAGAGAGAAAGAAACACATATTGCTAACTGACAGAGTCAGCAGTTACTGCCTTTGCTGTTGAATTCATGTATCGCCGGACATTGGAATGCATCTGAGAAAATTAAAAAATAGTGAAATTCACAACTAATATTGGAAGAACCTGTTTGGGAAAGGTCACAGCACAGAAGCAGATAAGAGGATTTTAAGTACGGCCTTAAAATAAGTCTGCAGTAGAATGGGTTCTTTCTTGATTATATGTTTTATTGAGCTATGTCTCTTGATTAACCTTAAAATATAAGCCATAAATATTAATTTAACTTGGAGCAGTGTTTTGTAGAGGAATAAGACAATGCTATTTTCTGGGTCTGTAGATTGAAAGAAACCAAAATGGCCCTTAGTAGAGTAATATGCTCTTCTTGTCAGATGTGGGAGTTTAGGGAGAGCTTACGGCTTACTGAGGATTATATCTGCAATAAATGCCATTGGTTGTGAATCATATCAGATCGAATTGATTGGTTGAAGAGGCAGTTAGAGAAAATGAGGAATTTACAAGAGCAAGGGGATGTGATGGATGGCAGTTATTGGAAGAGTGGGGAAAGTCTCAGATACAGTCACATAGATGGGTTAACTCCAGGAAAGGGAGGAGAGGTAGGCAGGTAGAACAGGTGTCTTCAGTGGCTATCCCCATTTCAAACAAGAATGCTGTTTTGGAAAATGTAGGGGGTGATGGGACATTTAGGGATACATAGCATGAACAGCCAAGTTTCTGGTATTGAGACTGGCTCTAATGTAATGAAAAGTCCGTTGGGTTCCAAGGGCATGGTTAGGAACATGGGATTGGGCTATCATAGCAATTACAGAAACATGGCTCAGGGATGGACAGGACTAGCAGCTTAATGTTCCAGGATACAAATGTTACAAGAAGGACAGTAAGGGAGGCTAGAGAGGAGGGGAGTGGTGTTTTTGATAAGGGATAGCATTACAGCTGTGCTGAGGGAGGATATTCCTGGAAATACATCCAGGGAGGGTATTTGGGTGAAACTGAGAAATAGGAAAGGGATGATCACCTTATTGGGATTGTATTATAGACCCCCTAATAGTCAGAGGGAAATTGAGAAACAATTTTGTAAGTAGATTTCAGTTATCTGTAAGAATAATAGGGTGGTTATGGTAGGGGATTTTAACTTTCCAAACATACACTGGGACAGCCATAATGTTAAGGGTTTAGATGAAGAGGGATTTGTTAAATGTGTACAAGAAAGTTTTCTGATTCAGTATGTCGATGTACCTATTAGAGAAGGTGCAAAACCTGACCTACTCTTGGGAAATAAGGCAGGGCAGGTGACTGAGGTGTCAGTGGAGGACCACTTTGGGGCAGTGACCATAACTCTATTTGTTTTAAAATAGTGATGGAAAAGGATAGACCAGATCTAAAAGTTGAAGTTCGAAATTGGAGGAAGGACAATTTTGACAGTGTTAGGCAAGAGCTTTCAAAAGATGATTGGGCGCAGATGTTAGCAGGTAAAGGGATGGCTGGAAAATGGGAAGCCTTCAGAAATGAGATAACGAGAGTCCAGAGAAAGCATATTCCTGTTAGGGTAAAAGGAAAGGCTGGTAGGTATAGGGAATGCTGGATGACTAAAGAAATTGAAGGTTTGGTTAAGAAAAAGAAGGAAGCATATGTCAGGTACAGACAGGTTAGATCGAGTAAATCCTTAGAAGAGTATAAAAGCAGTAAAAGTATACTTAAGAGAGAAATCAGGAGGGTAAAAAGGGGACATGAGATAGCTTTGGCAAATAGAGTTAAGGAGAATCCAAAGGACAGAAGGGTAACTAGGGAGAGAATAGCGCCTCTCAAAGATCAGCAAGGCAGCCTTTGTGTGGAGCCACAGGAAATGGCGCAGGTACTAAACAAGTATTTTGCATCAGTATTTACTGTGGAAAAGGACATGGAAGATATAGACTGCAGGGAAGTAGATGGTGACATCTTGTAAAATGTCCGTATTACAGAGGAGGAAGTGCTGGATGTCTTGAAATGCATAAAAATGGATACGTCCCCAGAACCTAATCAGGTGTACCCTAGAACTCTGTGGGAAGCTAGAGAACTGATTGCTGGACCTCTTACTGATATATTTATATCATCGATAGTGACAGATGAGGTGCTGGAAGACCGGAGGTTGGCTAACATGGTGCCACTGTTTCAGAAATATGGTAAGGACACACCAGGGAACTATAGACCAGTGAGCCTGATGTCAGTGGTGGGCAAGTTGTCGGAGGGAATCCTGAGGGACAGGATATACTGTATTTGGAAAGGCAAGGACTGATTAGGGATAGTCAACATGGCTTTGTGCATGGGAAATTATGTCTCACAAACTTGATTGAGTTTTTTGATGAAGTAACAAAGAGGATTAATGAGGGCAGAGCAGTAGACGTGATCTATATGGACTTCAGTTAGGCATTCGACGAGGTTCCCCATGGGAGACCGGTGAGCAAGGTTAGATCTCACAGAATACAGGGAGAACTAGCCATTTGGATACAGAACTGGCTCAAAGGTAGAAGACAGAGGGTGGTGGTGGAGGGTTGTTTTTCAGACTGGAGGCCTGTGACCAGTGGAGTGTCGCAAGGATCGGTGCTGGGTCCATTACTTTTCATCATTTATATAAATGATTTGCAGATGACACCAAAATTAGAGGTATAGTGGACAGCGAAGAAGGTTACCTCAGATTACAACAGGATCTTGATCAGGTGGGCCAATGGGCTGAGGAGAGGCAAATGGAGTTTAATTTAGATAAATGGGAGGTGCTGGATTTTGGGAAAGCACGTCTTAGCAGGACTTATACACTTAATGGTAAGGTCCTAGGGAGTGTTGCTGAACAAAGAGACTTTGGAGTGCAGGTTCATAGCTGCTTGAAAGTGGAGTTGTAGTTAGATAGGATAGTGAAGAAAGCATGTGGCATGCTTTCCTTTATTGGTCAGAATATTGAGTACAGGAGTTGGGAGGTCATGTTGCGGCTATACAGGACATTGGTTAGACCACTGTTGGAATATTGTGTGCAATTCTGGTCTCCTTCCTATCAGAAGGACGTTGTGAAACTTGAAAGGGTTTAGAAAAGATTTACAAGGATGTTGCCAGGGATGGAGGATTTAAGCTATTGGAAAAGGCTGAATAGTCTGAGGCTGTTTTCCCTGGAGTGTCAGAGGCTAAGGGGTGACCTTATGGAGGCTTATAAAATCATGAGAGGCATGGATAGGATAAATAGACAAAGTCTTTTCCCTGTGGTTGGGAAGTCCAGAACTATAGGGCATAGGTTTAGGGTGAGAGGGGAAAGATATAAAAGGGACCTAAGAGGCAACATTTTCACTCTGAAGGTGGTATGTGTATGGAATGAGCTGCCAGAGGAAGTGGTGGAGGCTAGTACAATTGCAACATTTAAAAGGCATTTGGATGTGTATATGAATTGGAAGGGTTTGGAGGGATATGGGCAGGCTGCTGGCAGGTGGGACGAGATTGGGTTGGGATATATGGTCGGCATGGACGAGTTGGACCGAAGGTCTGTTTCCATGCTGTACAACTCTCTGACTCTATGTATATACACAATGCAGATTATCAATTTTTTTTATTGTTAGTGATTTTTGTATGGCTGAAAATTTGTAATGAATAAATTCATACTTTTTTATTTATCCCAAATAGTTACAATACACAATACTTTTCATAAATCAAGATTTTTAGCTGGATGTTAGCATTGCAGTAAGTTATCACATTTTCATATTGCTTTTGTGATTTTATTTCTCTGTAGTGCAACTTGACTTACTTTATGTGTATAAACATCAATACACAGTTTATACTTATATCGCATTATAGGTTTGCTAATGTACTGAGCAGATAGCTCCACTTTATTTCGATCCAACAAGGCTGTTTTGCTCAATGAAAACAGAAATTGCTGGAGAAACTAAGAAGACGTGGTACAGTCAGTGGAGAGAAAGCAGAGTTTACATTTGGATCTAGTGATCCTTCTTCAGAACCTGAACCAGAAGGTTGTTTTTGCCTTTTGGTGAGATTACTGTCAGCTCATTTCAGGTCCATATGAATTTCTGTGTCACCTTTACCTTTACTCTGGCATTAAGTTTGCAAAGTTCCTTCAGATTCAGCTCCCAGTTCATTGTAAATATGTTCTTGCCTGAATGAAAGACAGACAATAAAACTGCAGATGCTGGATTCTGAAATAGACAAGCAGGAGGCTGGAAGAACACAGCAAGCCAGGTGGCATCCAGAGGTGGAGAAGTGGACGTTTCAGCAATAACCCTTCTTGGTTTATACCCAAAATGTCGACTTCTCCATCTCTGGATGCTGCCTGGCTTGCTGTGTTCTTCCAGCCTTCTGCTTGTCTACTTTAGAATGAAAAACAAAGCAGTTTCTGCAGAATTTAACAAATTACATTTTACTCATTCTAATTCCATAATGATGTCAGCAGTGCAACACTTTCTTAAACTTCAGGTGTCTTGATTGCTGTTTCTGATCAATCCCAAGAATGCCCACTTGTAGGTTTAAACAAAAACATAGTGCCATAGAATATATCAATCAAATTGTTGTGCATCCAAATAAAATGCCCAAGCATGCAGAGATTTGACCTGAGGAAGTGGAGTTAATAATCTGGCATCATCTCCAATAATACATCTAACTAGAGATGGTAAAACTTTTGCTCATCCATGGGAGCATTAATTTGTGTGAACTTAAATGTTGGTACTGATCAAAATGTGGTTATTTTCAATCTACCAAAGTACAAATGAATACAAATTCATTCATTTAAATAATGCTAACAAGAGAAATTCAACTCATGACTATCTATTTTGCACTTGGAAGTTGAGCAGATAGATGATTAAATGAGGTGAAGGTGGTGGCTTACATTCAACTATCCCACTGATGCTATATTTGAAAGGATCTGTAAATGCAAATGCAACCTGCATAGTTGAAAAAGTACAAGCTTCCTTTACTAGGCAAATGATGGCTTGCATGCAAAGATAAAGTGCAAAGAGGTTTCAGTTTGATGAAACAATTAGAGTATTCAATAACTCTTTGCTTATGTGGACCCCTCCAGCATTAACTCTAGGTTCAGTAAAAGCTGACATTCTTGTTCATTAGCTGGGAGCAAGTAATCATTACACTACCACTACTGCTTTCTATTACTTTCAATGATCTGGGATATGGTAATATTAAATGTATGTATTGATTTGTTCACAAATATACCCAGAATATGATAAGCATAATGGTGAATTGCTGGACCAAGAGGCCTGAAATACAGATAATGCTGGAAACACTCAGGAGGTCAGGCAATGTCAATGGAGAGAGAAAAGGTGTTACCATTTCAGGCGGAGGTTCTGGCAAAATGTAATCATCAACCTGAAAAGTTAACTCTGTTTCTTTCCATAGAGGTTGTTTGGCCTGCCAGCATTTTCTGTTTTTAATTTCAGATTTCCAGCATCTTCAGTATTTTTCTTACATATTTCAGAAGCCAGAAGTGATCCAAAGATTCATTCAAACCTTACCATAGAAGCTGAGGAACTTCAATTCAATCAATTAAATAAAACTTCAATAATTTTTTTTTTAAATGTGTATCAGTAGTATGTGACCATAAAATTACCAAGCTGTTTTAAAATAGTATCTGGTTCAATGTCCTTTGGGCAGATTATCTGTTGTCCTTACCTGATATGGTCTTTCCGTAGCTCCAAACCTACAGAAATTGTGGCTTTGACTGCTCTGTGAGGCTAAGAAAAGTGTGCAGTTGTATTCAGGAAGGTGGCTTTCCAGGACCTTCTCAATGACACTTAGAGATAGACAATAATTTCTGGTCTTCCTAGTTATGCCCACATCCCTTGAAGGAATCGTTTCATAGCCAAGCTCATCACACTGACATTTAACTACACTCTTTTCTACAATAGAATCCTAGAAAAAAACAAGGACATCTTACCGTAGTACAGTCTCTGGTTTGCTGTTCTGATTATTTAAAGAGCCATTTTCAAATATCCCTTTCCGCATGCTTGTGTTTTTGCTTGAACACTTTTGCTTCTTCTCATTTTTAGCAAAGATCACATTGCCATTAGACGCACCATGTGCCTTTGGTGATAAGTGCTTGCAAATCTTTGAAGATTCAGCACATAAATCATCATGGGGTAGATTTTCTGTGCTACCAGATGACTCATACTCTGAATTCTTGTTGAAGTAATTTTCTGTACACTCTGTATCAGTCATTCTAGAATCAGTTGCTTGTAAACAGTGATTGGCTGTGACAGCTTGTTTTGTGACTTCCTTCTCTTTCTCTTTGCCTTTATCTTTAAATTCCAGTTCTGGTAAGGCTAAAGTGTATTTCTTCCCTATTGTAATGGCTCTCGTTGGATGCTGGTATTGAGAGGATAGTGGAAGCGCTTTAAATGCTAAAGAAAAAGAGAAAAAAGTTATAATATGAAGGGAACATTGTAAATATACATCAATTTATCAAAATCTGTGAGCAGAAAAGACAGATTCATATAAAAATAAAACAAAGAACTGCTGGTGCTGAAGATCTGAAACAAAAACAGAAATTGTTGGAATTACTCAGCAGGTCTGGGTTGATGTTCTGAGTCCAGTTCCTGAAGAAGGATCACTGGACTCTAAACATCAACTCTGTTTCTCTCTCCACAGATGGTGCCAAACCCTCTGAGTTTCTCCAGCAGTTTCTGTTCAAGACAGATTCATGTTTTGCATATCCAACCTTCAAAATAAGATATTTTGGGGAGGAATCCATTCCTAAAATGGTTATGGACATGTATTTTTCCTTTCAGATGTTAATGGTTTAGTGTATCATATTGAAGACCAAGCTAGTTTATACAGGTCCTCAGAATAATGGTGCAACCCCATTAGCACTGCTGGTTTTGTGGTTAGAGTATGGTGTAGAATGATGCCAACAGGATTGGTTCAATCCCTATACCAGCTGTGGTAGTTCATGAAAGTCTGAATATTTGCCTTGCCCCATCCTTGATTCATAATGGTGACCCTCAAACTATATAACCACTTGTCTCTTTAACAGTGATCCTCTAGTGCTCATGGACCACATACCAATTTTGAATAAAATAAAAATACTATTTGAAACAACTGAGTAAAGTATAAGGGGTGAGTAGTCTTCTAGTTTGCTGGGCCTACAGGTCTCTGCTAGGTGGTGTTTTTCTGTCGTAGAATATATTTGATTAATCCCGTTAGTGTTGTGGGCAAAGATACATACTTCCTTTTGCTATGTGTGTACCATTTATTCTATGGCAGTGGATCAGTGAGGTGGAAACTACACAAGTAGAGCAATTTAACAACCATATTTTATCTATGAATGGTATCATCTTTGCAAAAATCAATGTAAGCAAAACACTCCAAACAATATTTATGAATAGTGGGCTATTGCAATTTTTAATGGAATGAGCACCAAATATTCAAAATTCAATATATTGGACTTGGCTATTAAACATACTTTGTAACCGCAACAAGGACTTGGTCAAGAATATAGGATAAAAGCATTGATTTATGGAAGAAAAATCTGGCAATGATAAAGTTAGTATCAAATAAAAACAGAAAAAAGGGGAATGGGAATTCTGTTCCATATACCTTCTTCCAAACTCTGGTCCAGTCTTGTTTGCAGTTGTGGTTCTAAAGGTAAGGCCTGCCGTAGAATTTGCATGAAGAATTCATTCTGTTTTTTAACTTCTTTTTGTTTCCTTAGTTTAATTTTGTAGCAAACGTAACTTTTAAATTCAAAACCGAAAGACACCACTGGATACCCTATGCTAAAAGAAGAAAGGAAATAACACTTAATAAATCAAAGAATTTGCATTTGCATAGCACCTTTGAGAGAAAAAAACCCTGAAATTTCAGTCAAATAATTAGATCTGAAGTCTAGTTCGTGCAGTAATGAAAGAAAATGTAACAGCCAATTTACTTGCAAAAAGATACTACAAAAAGCAAAGAAATAAATGATCATTTATCTATCTTAGCAAAGTAAAATGAATGTTAGACCTTAGCATCTACAATAATAAAACCTGAAGAAGTATCTTGATATAATCATAACCTTACAGATGTTAGTTGTAAACATTTTCTAATACAGTTAGCTATACAAATCATGGAATTATGAGGAATGTAAAACATTGATCCAGTCCATTCAGCTCACCTAATCTCTATTGATAATTATGCTCGATTCAAGCCTCCATCTATCCTTCCTAGTCTAATTGCATCAGCATATCACCTACTCTCTTCCCTCATCTGATCATCCAAGCTCCCCTTAAATCCATCTCTAATATTCATCCCAATCATTCACAGTAGTAGCAAGCTCCACATTCTTGCCACTAACCACGTGAAGTTTTCTTTTTTCACAATTCCCTGTTTGCTTAAAAAAAAATGTTGTGCATGTTGAGATTCTGTGGAATTATAAAGATTTTAAAACTGAGTGTAGTTTTTAAGTGAGGTAAATCAGTCTGGATTTTACAATCATTCGTTCTATCCCTATTTTGTATAACCTAATGTAACAAAGGTTACAGAAGTTTACAAAATAGTTGAGTAACTTTTGTTGCATCACAATAAATTTCCTTTGAGTAAAATCTGAGAAGCTGAAAGACATAAAACTGAGGCATTATCGATAAATCACAGTGTTAAGCTAGCATCCACAGTATTCACCTAGAGCTAAATTCTTCCAGCTCAAGTGCCTGCAGTGGAAACTAGTTACTTCAATGTTGCTAGTTTTCCCTCGTGGCTTTGAAGCTACTGAGTAAGTTTCTTGACTAATCCTGAGAAGAGCAGCTACAGACAAATTTTTTTGTGGATCTGGAATCACTTCTAATCCAGACTAGTAACAATTGCATATTTCCTTCCTGATACCGATAGCTCTCCTGTAACACCATAGCTGCATTCCAACAAAACCTCGCTTAATACAAAATTGCTTAATAGAAATAATGGAGCCGAATGGAAAAGGGAAGTTAAGACCATAAGACCATAAGACATAGGAGTGGAAGTAAGGCCATTCGGCCCATCAAGTCCACTCCGCCATTCAATCATGGCTGATGCGCATTTCAGCTCCACTTACCAGCGTTCTCCCCGTAGCCCTTAATTCCTCTAGACAACAAGAATCTATCAATCTCGGCCTTGAAGACATTTAGCGTCCCGGCTTCCACTGCACTCCGTGGCAATGAATTCCACAGGCCCACCACTCTCTGGCTGAAGAAATGTCTCCGCATTTCTAGTCTGAATTTACCCTCTCTAATTCTTAGGCTGTGTCCACGGGTCCTAGTCTCCTCGCCTAACGGAAACAATTTCCTAGCGTCCACCCTTTCCAAGCCATGTATTATCTTGTAAGTTTCTATTAGTTCTCCCCTTAATCTTCTAAACTCCAACGAATACAATCCCAGTATCCTCAGCCGTTCCTCATATGTTAGACCTGTCATTCCAGGGATCATCCGTGTGAATCTCCGCTGGACACGTTCCAGTGCCAGTATGTCCTTCCTGAGGTGTGGGGACCAAAACTGGACACAGTACTCCAAATGGGGCCTAACCAGAGCTTTATAAAGTCTTAGTAGTACATCTCTGCTTTTATATTCCAACCCTCAAGTTGGGGTAGACCAGCAAAAAATATCCCTCACAATGTACAGTACAGTGTGAATGAAGGTTTAAATCATATTTATCAATGAAACAAAAGTAAATTTAACACAGTACATTTAAAAAATATTGTTACTGCAGGGACAGAGGGCTGTCATGGTGCGTAAGGTAGACTCCCTCATTCCTGTTAACTCAGCTATATCACATATTCTCTCCTTATGCTCAAAATGCTTTATAATATCTCCATTCTCTTCCAGAGTTACAGCCTTTCTTTTGCATTCACCATGTGCACTTTAATCGCCAGGAAGCTTCTTGCTAACATTCTTGTCACAACATCCCTCCATTTTCTTCAAAAAAAGGGATAATCTTGGAGTATTGTACTTTGCACAGGAAGCTGCTCAATGTATCTCTCTCAGAAAGCTGTTCTCTATTCAGAACCCTTTACCAATTAAAAGTCTGTCTAACTCCTCCTTAAATTCCTCCAGCATCCACCACACTTTGGGGTAGAGGATTCTAGAATCACAACCCCTTACGAGAAATAGTTTCTCCTCAGCTCTGTTTTAAATTTACTACCCCTTATTCTGAGTGAGACCTTGAAGTGAGAGCCAAACTTTCACCTTAATGTGCACTACTCATTTTGGACTTCACTAATATTAAATACCTGTGGAAACCTTCAAAGGCTGTTCCTTATTTAGCCAAATAAAAATCAATTGCCAGTTACTCAGCCAACATTGATTTTAAAATTCTTACACTTGTTTCCATATTTGGCTTTGCCTCTGTGTCTCTATAATTTCCTCCAATCCCACATTCCTGTGAGTTACATATAATCCTCTAATCTGGTTTTCAGCACATTCCTTTTAGCTGCTTCAGTACTAGTGGCTAAATGTTCAGCTGTCCAATCCCTTAGTTTTGGAATTCCCACTGTGCATTTATTAGATTAGATTAGATTAGATTACTTACAGTGTGGAAACAGGCCCTTCGGCCCAATAAGTCCACACCAACCTGCCGAAGCGCAACCCACCCAGACCCATTCCCCTACACCTAACACTACAGGTAATTTAGCATAGCCAATTCACCTAACCTGCACATCTTTGGACTGTGGGAGGAAACCAAAGCACCCAGAGGATACTGGGAGAATGTGCAAACTCCACACATTTCTTCACTTTTTTATCACACTTCCTGTAAGATGCACCTTTAATTCCAACCTCTTTGAAGAAGCTGTGGTCTTCTGCTCTAATATCTTCTTATGTGGCTACAATACTCCTGAGGAGTACTGAAAAGGTTTTATTACATTACAGCCACTTTATAAATGCAAGTTGTTATTTCTGAATGTGATAATCAGGCAGATTGTTATGATACATTTTAGGTACAAAATGAATATGAATCTGAAATCTCAATACAGCAATCCAAAGGGAAGCAGGCAATAAGAGATAGCAAGATGTTATACAATCATCTTTAATTGGCTCACTTCATGTCTCCTCTGATCCAGCTGGTGACTTTGTATAATTCTGCGTGTAGCAGAATTAGCAGTAGTGCTAAAACAGATCTGTTTTTCAAGGCAAACATTAAGTTTAATTTAGTTTAAATTTTAAATGCACTTAAATATTTTTAATTGACAAAGCTAACATTAAGCAGAATATGGAATGGGAAGGTAAGTAGCAGAAATTATCATTAATTACTTTGCAAGGGTTGCAGCAACTAATTCAGTTCTGAGCCAATTCATTCTTTTTAAAATATTCCCAATTATAGACCTCATCTATGGAGTTCATGTAATTTTCCGTGTTAAACAGTAAACCTGGTACAATGTAGAAAATGCTTTTTCTTAAAGGAAGTTCTGCTTCTATTGAAATTTCAGGCAGATGGAGAACTGAGACACCTACTGAAAGGGTTTGTATCTTTTCCCATTTTCCTACCCATGATGCTTCTGAGATGTTTCATCTTATCGACTCCTCAATTACTTGAGAAAGAGTATTGCACCTTATTCTCAAGTGGTAGAACAAGAAACATGTAGTCAATGCTCTTGAGCTCTGATGTTGCCTTATTTCATTTAATACAGCAAATGGAGAAGGTAGTGAGGTGATTGACTCAAAATTGGGAGGGTTGAAGAATTAATTGATGCAGAGAAGTGGCTGAGAAACTTGATCACCACTGAAATGGTATGAAGTGGCTGTTGAAAATAGAGGGGTGTCAGAGAACTAGTAGACTGCTAATGCAACTCCTGGATAAAAAGTGAAATAGGGTATTCCCACAGAACATTGGGCGGGACCTTCTGTTGTCCCTGTTGGTGAGCTTGGGGGTGGGAAGGATGTGCAATCAGGAAGACTGACAGCACCATCCTGCCTCCATGAGGATTACATTCTGGACAGGAAGGCCCATATTTGATTTCCTGCTCTGACAATAATTAATGACCACTTGAAAGTTTCTTCCATTGCAGCTGGTATTAACTCAATTGCAGGTGGGCATATCATCACGTAGCACGCATTGTAGCTACAATTACTTGACCAGCTTGTCAACTCTGGGATGTTGGATTAATGAAGGTGTTCAGTGCCTGATTGAGAGACTGGACATTAGGAAGGTAAAAGTGTTGCTGAGAGCCACCACCTCTCTTCGCAGCTGAATCCCCTGCACCCATGCACAGACAAGCCACTACAACACCCCTCCTCACCCTCTCCAAATCTAAACATTACCTACCTGTGGTCTGAGTCACACAGACATCCTAGGACTCCATTGCCTGTCTTTTTGGCAGCACCCACAGGTTCAGCAGTAGCACCGCTCAATACAACAGCTGACAAGCTCTGATTGGTTGATAACATTTTGTAGCCAAGAATTTTGCTTCTCGGTTTTTTGATTCCATAGGAAGACTTGCTGATGGCCTCCTCACTACCCGTAGAGGATGCTTCTACACTGTACTAGGACAAACTTCCATGTTTCTGTTGAAGAAAGGCAGTGCCAAATCCCTCTTCTCAGCCATCTCTTATTACAGGCTTTAATTACTATTGGTATTTAAAATATTAAAATATTTGCTTTTTTTTTGCTCAATCTAATCATACTTTCCATCTTTATTTTCCTTACTAGATGAGATCTGGCATTGAATTCACCCACTCTTGCTCCTTTGGCCTTGTGTTATTAATTTCATAATGCTTCAATCTGATTGATTAAAATGATACATGTTTGCTTGCTTTTTCACTCAGAGCCAGATCGCCTGACTTTCCTGCTGCAAACCTTCAAGCTCACACTTTCAACAAAAAGCAAGGTGTGAGGATAATGTTTATTAACAGTCGAGAATATTAGATGCCTTGCTATGGAAAATTGCTCATTTAGTTGATGACACTGTTTCTATTATTTTCATAGCATGATGAATTATGGATTACAAACATGGCTTCCATTTGCATGCCAACTATAAATGCACAGATTGCAGTGCCTCAAGGAAAGATCAATTGCATTTAAATCCACCATTTGAATAATAAAGAAAAGATTAGAGCAAACTTTTTTTTAAACTGGCACCTAAAGAACCAGGAATGTGCATGTTAATCAAATATTCCAGGTACTGAAGGGAGCCACATAATCACTGTAAAAACACGCACTAAGTAATAGAAACATAATGCAGGAGGAACCACATCACTGATATACTTTATTTCCAGCATATATCACATAAATAATAATGCAACTTTGCCTTAAATAAAATTTGCCAGCAGAAAGCCTTGTCTCACACACCCTCAACTGACTACTCAGACATCACAGTATATCGTGGTGGTTGAGAAGAAGTTGACTCAAAATTAAATCAACTGTTGATATTTTGTATGGCTGTTTGATTGAACAACAAGAGTATTTACATTAAGGTAAATAAATTATTTTAAAAAATAATAATTTGACAGAACAATACAGTAAACCTCACAGAATTTGAGGTATATAATTTCGCCGATTTGTCAAGCATGCTGGTTCATAAGGTGGCAGTCAAAACAAAGTTTGCTATAAATTATTACGGTTGGATTCACAATTCAAGAATAATACTTTGGTACTGGAATCTATGTTCTTTTAAATTGCTATACTGTAACAGGTGATCAGATTTGAGTTCTATTTTGCTTAATTTGAAAATAAAAATATAATCACAGATTTTTGGGTAGTTAGCACAGGGTAGTTACTATTCAGTTGTGTGAAATTTGATCAACCTGTACTTCTGAGTGTTGGATTTAAATCTAAAGTTTTTTTTCAGTTTGCTCGATTTTCTTTTTATCAACAACATAATGGATTGTTTACAGTGATCTCTACTTTTCAAATTCTTGTTTCAGCACCAACATATAAGTTACATCAGGTTTTTCAGTGAATAGCTATTTGGAATTTTTGCTTGCAAGATGTAAATATTGACAATGATCAACTAACACAGGTTACAGAAAGAATTGTGTATCCACTCAAAGAAGTGGATATGGTTTCATAACAGAACATAGAACATAGAACAGTACAGCACAGTACAGGCCCTTCAGCCCACGATGTTTTGCCGCCACTTTATCCTACTCCAAGATCAAACTAACCCAAATACTTGTCATGAGTGAAGCAAGGACAATCACTGTTGATCTCAAACAAAGCCATGCTGATATGTTTTCTCTGTTATTTATGAAATCTCTTGGTGTTCAATTTATTGTAGCAACAATTACATGGGAATTCCAGTCTGAGCTGCAGTGATGACATTAAGTTGT
Organism: Chiloscyllium plagiosum; assembly: GCF_004010195.1. Lineage (NCBI taxonomy): Eukaryota > Metazoa > Chordata > Chondrichthyes > Orectolobiformes > Hemiscylliidae > Chiloscyllium > Chiloscyllium plagiosum. Next base: position 58,185,254 of record NC_057712.1, read on the forward strand.
TCAAACAGCAAAATACATTTCAGAATTTTCACAGGCAGCCAACCACCAAATGAAACACATTGATAATCAAATCACATTTTACCAATTTTAGAGAGCATGAAATAAGAATTTGGAAATAGAAAAGATAGTAGCTAAAGTATTTGATAAAAGTGTGGACAAACGTTTTAAAAAAAGAAAAAATCTAGTAAGTAATTGTAAAATGGGGAAATTTATAACAATCCACAGATTAAAAATTATATTTGAAGGCCATGTTAGTTGATCAATAGTGGTTATGACTCAGATTGTAATGAAAAATCTATCGCATTGAACATTTTTAAACAGGATTTCTAATAGCAATGTAAGAATGGAAAAATGGAAATTCTCACCAGTTCAAATGATTCTGTGGATTGTTATTCAGGAGAGAGAAGCAACAAATGACAGACCACAACTTCAGGACTTCTCCATTAAGTTCTGCTTGCACTGAATATTTAAATTGTAGTCATAGAATCCCTAAAGTACAGACAGAGGACATTAGGCCCATCAAGTCTGTACTAACCCTCTGAAAAGCATCCCACCACCCCATATTTACCAGAATTAACCAACCTAGCCTGAACATATCTAAACATTGCAGGGCAATGTAGCTTGGCCAATCCACCTAACCTGCACATCTTTGGACTGTGGGAGAAAACTGATACAAATATGAAGTGAGCATGCAAACTCCACATGTGAGGCAATAGTGCTACCAAAGAGTCAGAGCAGTAACAACTCATTCAGTTCACCATCAAAATTCCCACAAATTCCAAGCCTGCATTGTCAAAGGAGAGCTGAACTATTGTATAGACTCCAGTGTCTGATATCTGATGAAGAAATCATAAGTCTCTTATGATGCAGTGTCCCTACCTCTGAGCCAGGTAAACCTGGGTTCAAGCTCCAGCCGCTCCAGATGTGTATTACAGCATGTCTGAACAAGTTGATTAAAAATATCTATAACTTTTCAATTCTTTGGTGAACAAGAACACCAAATGCAATTGGATGAAATCAGTAGGAACAATAATAAAATTATTAACATGAAGTTTATCTTTTGAAGTTCTGACTGTCTCTTACATTCGAAAGCCTTCTCGATATACTGACTTACCAGTGTGCTGCAAATGGGCGACAAAGATCTACATTGAAATTTCTTAAATCCTTAAATCTGATTGTTGCTTCTATATAAATAAATAGTATCCAAAGAGACAAAGTAGATAAGCAACCACCTCTATCTGCAGGGCAAAAAAGAAAGGCATGCGTTAGAAATTACATAATTGATAAACAGATCTGATCAAATACAGTTTACAGATATAATTCCCAATGGCAGGTTAATTTGGAGCAGTGTACTTCATTTTAATGTGTTGCAACATAATCTGTGGCATAATCTGTGCTAGGAGAGAGTGTTGTTGTGTTGTGAGAGTAGAGGCCTGTTACAGTGGGAATATTGCTATGTTCACAGTGGTCATTGCTGCTTCATTGTTTGGGAGCACAAAATTTCACCTCATAACCCCACATTGGGAAGTCATGTCCTACATGGCACAAGTGAGGGGCATAGTGGAATATTCTTCATTTGCCTTGATGTATGCGACATCAACAGTACCTATTACCATCCAAGACAAAGCATCTCAATTGAATGCAACCCTTTCCACCACTGCCAACATTTACTTTCTCCACCACTGATAGACAGTGGGAGCAGTGTGAACCTTCTGCAATATGAACTACAACAACTCATCAAGGCTCCTTCAGTATCATCTTCCAAATCATTGAACTATACTACCAGAATGACATGGGTAGCAGTTCCAGGCAAACCATCTCCAGTAAGTTCTGCTCCAAGCCACACGCATCCTGACTTTGAACTAAATCACTGTTTATTCACTGTCACTGAGTTAAAATCCTCGAACATCTTTCCTAACAGCATTGGGGATATCCCTACAACCCAGGGCTGCAGCAGTTCGAGAAGGCAGCTCACTGCTGCATTCTCAAGGGCAATTAGAAATCACCAATGTGTGCTGGCCCAGCCAGTAATGCTCACATCCCTTAATGTGGACTTCAAAAAGGTGAGATATTATCGAAAGGTAGTATGGAAAGGTAAATTTGAAAATCGCTTTAAACTACTTTGCACTATAAATATCTCCTATACCTAATCTAATACTTTCATATATAACTAAGACTTCTGTATTCAGATATGTCCTATCCAGCTTAATTGTGTAGCTTTAATGACTAATTCTTCCATTTCAAAAAATAGTCAAATCTCTGTAAAGTCACTGTAAGACAAAGCAACCCCCATTTTGGTACTCATGCAGAACTTCTATTCTGATTCAAAAAGACAATATGGTCTTACAGGGTCTCAGGCCTTCAGTGTTGAGATTATTTCAACCAGATGTAGGTCAATAATAAAGTTTTAAAATTCTTCTTCAATTACTTCCACTTGTTTCAGTTAATTCTGGCATCAATTTTATTACTTCTTTTATCTGTTTTTAGGGTAAGGGTATCACTGACAAGGCCAGCAGCCATTGTCCTAAATGTCTTTGTTGGAAACTGAGGCATGAAGCAGTGTTTTTTTGTACTCAAACACCATTCCACAATATCATTTATTTCAATGATCGCCTAGTAGCATGTTTTTTGGGTTTGGAAGTCTGGAACCAAGGATCACAACCTTATATATGAATCAGACCATTTAGGACCAAGACAAGGAAAAATTTCTTCCCTCAAAGGGTAGTGAACCTGTGGAATTCTCTACTACAGGAATTAGGTATTTCGGGAAAAGAAAATGGGAGTATCGCATTGAGATAGAGGCATTGAGATATTAAATGACAGAGCAGGATTAAAGGGCTGAATGGCCTACTCCTGCTCCTAGGTTCTCTGTTTCTATGTTTCTAAATCTGGCTGTGATGGAAAAGCTATCAACTCGATGATTGTGATTAAACAGACAAAATGGATGTTACCCGAGAAATGCTGGTATATCCATTTCAATTACCAAAACTGTAGAAATTCAGACACTGTAAGTTTAGTTTTCTGCTTTAGAAATATGTTCCGAGGACAGAGTATTATACTTTTAAGAAATGGAAGTTAAATGCCTCGGTAGCTGCCTTTGTAAATATATTATCTTGTGTGGAAAATTGCCTACACACAGACCAGCAATGTGTCATATTCAGTGTCTGCCCCATGTTGATACAGTCAATCTCTAGTAGGGATGGCAATAATGACACTAAAATTCATCTCAATGCCCCAGGCCTTCAACCAAATTCTGATATTTATTGCTATCTAATATAAAATATCTATGTGAAGCTGGATTTGCTATTCTTGTCATTCTGATAATATAGGTCATTGATTTGGAAGGTGCTAATGAAGGAGCCTTAATGAGTTGTCGCAGTTCAAATATAGATATGACGCTTCTCAAACCTGATAGTCTGTCACTACTCACTGTTTAGACTACTTTTAAGAAGATTGTCAAACAAAGAAGGATAACAAAGGGTAGCTGCTCCCAGGTATTTTGTGTGCTGGCATGAATCAGTGCACTCAAGAGAAAAGGAAAAATTTGATGAAAAAGAAACAAATTAAAATCCAAGTAAATAAATAGATTTATCTCATTCAAGAATGAGCATGCGCATGACACTTTAAATTTAATCCAACAAGAAAAAACAAAATCTGTATCACCCTCAAGCTAGTACCAGACTTGGTGCCGCCACTAAATTATTTTAATGCACTTATATCTTGACAGATTACAGATAAAATTAAGCTAAACATTAGTTTTGCAAGACACTTTAATGGAGTCCTCTTTCCTACTTAAAATCTAAATTATATAATATTCCCAAGAGACCCTATAACAAACCTAACCACCATACATTGCAGTAACCTAACCATTTTAATGAGATTTTCCTTTTAGTGTAATATAAGCAATTTTAAGATATGCATCAGGGTGAGGCCAAAATCAAAGCCAAAAAGGGGAAAGCATTCCTTTGGCTAAATATGACTTCATACATTTCTTTCGAGAGAAAGGTTGCTGTAAGTCCGCTCAAAACGATCAGTAGAGCATTTTAAATTCTTACAAAATTGAATAAGCTTGTGTGACAAGTATTAAGTCTTTAAAGGGCTGCTTATTTTGGATTCAAATCAACAAATAAACACATGGCAAATACATGAGATTAAAGAAACTGGTCCACACAAATGAATTTACAATAGACTATGTAACATTTACATTTATGTGATTAAATCTGTGGTTTAAAACTAGCATTGTATTTTTGAGATCCTAATAAAATGAGAAACCAGCCCTCTCATTTGCTAAGAAACTAAGATTGACACTAAAATTGGAAACCAAAACTTCTGGTTGAAACAATAAAGAAAGAAATAGAGTCAACACAGCTCAGTGGGTACTGCAGTACAAACAAATTGAAATAGAGGCTAGACTCAGAAGCTGTGAATCAGCAAAAACACGGCTTCAGCAGTTGTCTCACTTGGAGATAACATTGCATTCGACACAAAATTGTGGAGGTTCTGCAGCACCTGTGTACTATTGTTGGTGAAGACCAGGCCAGTGGAACTTGGGTTAGTTGTGCATTGCTGTATTCTATAAAAAGTGGAACTGAAATTCTTCCTGAGGAGGACTTGAAGGACTTTTTGACTGAGTTTAATGATCTATACACTCAATAGATTGCTGGTCTGTCTTACTCGTACCTGCAAATTAATGTGTAATTTATAGTTTACTATCGACCACAATTTGCTTAATTCTCATTTGATTTATTTTGATTTAGGTTTTTAGAATATAGACAGTTATTTATTATATAGTGTTTGTTTTGCTTAACTTTTGTATAAAAAAAAGTTGTTTTGTTTTAAAATATGGAATCTAGTGGCTTCATTCTTTCAGAAAATTAGATAAGACCATAAGATCTTGGAGCAGAACTGGGCCATTCGGCCCATCGAGTCTGCTCTGCCATTTCATCATGGCTGATACGTTTTTCAACCACATTCTCCTGCTTTCTCCTTGTAACCTTTGTTCCCCTTACCGATTAAGGACCTATCCTTCTTTGTGAATCAATGACTTGGCCTCCACAGCTCTCTGTGGCAATGAGTTCCACCAATTAACTACCCTCTGGCTGAAGAAATTCATCCTCATTTCAGTTCAAAAAGGTCATCCCTTCACTCTAAGGCTGTGCCCTCGGGTCCTAGTTATTCCAACTAGTAGTAACATCTTCTCCTTTCAGTATTCTTCAAGTTTCAATCAGATCCCTCCTCGTCTTTTTAAACTCCATCAAGTACAGACCCAGAGTCATCAAAAGCACCTCTTATGAGAATCCTTTCATCTCCAGCATCATTCTTGTAAACTTCATCTGCATCCACTCAAACACCAACACATCCTTCCATGGAATATTGTGAGCCCAACACTGCTCACAATATTCCAAATGCGGTCTGACCAGAGCCTTATACAGCTTTAGCAGTACATGTCTGTCCTTTTATTCTTGTGCCTTTTGAAATGAATGCTAACATTGCATTTGACTTCTAACTATCAATTGATCCTGGATGTTAACTTTAATAGAGTCCAGAACTAGGACTTCCAAGTCCCTTTCCGTTTCAGTTTACTGAAGCCTTTCCCCTTTTAGAAAATGGTCTACACCTCTTTTTTTCCTGTCCGACTGCATAAACTCACACTTTCCCATATTGTATTCATCTGTCATTCCTTTGTCCATTCACCAGCATGTTCAAGTCCTTCTGCAGCCTTCCCACTTCATCAACACTACCTGCCCTGCCACCAATCTCAGCATCATCTGCAAACTTAGCAACAATGCCCTCAGTTCCTTTGTCTAAACCATTAATGTATAATGAGAAGTCCCTCTGGAATTCCACTTGTCACCAGCTGTCATCCTGAAAAAGACCACTTTATTCCCACTCTCTGCCTTCTGCCAGTCAGTCAATCCTTATCCATGCCAGTACTTTGCCCCTAACATTATGGGCTCTTACCTTATTTAGCAAACTCCTGCATGGAAACTTGTCGAAGGCATTTTGGAAATCCAAATTGTTCCTGCTTTTGTCTAACTGACTTGTTAATTCCATAAAGAACACCAACGGATGTGTTGGATACCACCTCCCCTTGATGAAGTCATGCTGACTCAGCCCTATTTTACCATGAGTAGCTACAATCCCATAATTAATAATAGACCCTAAAATCTGACCAATGACCATGGTCAGACTAACCAATCTAGAGCTTCCTGTCTTCTGCTGCCCTCCTTTCTTAAAAAAGGTTTTACGTTAATCATTTTACAGTCTTCTTTGTCCATCTCTGACTCTGGTGATTCCTAAAAGATCACGACCAATGCCTCTGCTATCTTCTCAGTATCTCCTTCAGAATTTTGGGGTGTAGTCTTTCTGGTCCAGGTAATTTATCTGCCTTCAGAACTTTCAGCTTCCCCAGCACCTTCCCCTTATTGATGGTCTCTACACTCACATCCTTCACCTGATTCTCTTAAAGTTCTGATGTACCGCTGATGTCTTCCACTGTGAAAACAAAGTTCCTATTTAGTTCCTCCACCATTTCTTTGTTCTCCATTATTAATTCACAAGCCTCATTTTCCAGCAGTCCAACATCCACCTTTGACTCTCTCTTACATTTTAGATATCTAAACAAACTTGCAATTCTTTTGATATTATTAGCTAGCTTATTCTCATATTTCATCTTTGTCCCACTTATTTGTTTTTAGTTATTCTCTGGTGGTTTTTAAAGGCTAATCTCCTGGCTTCCAAGTAATCTTCATCACAATACACACTTTCTCTTTTGCTTTGAAGATATCCTTGACTTCCCTTGTCTGCCATTCTCCCCTTAGCATGTTCCTTGGGATGAATTTATGTCATTCCTCCTGAATTAACCCCAGTAACTACTGCCATTGCTGCTCCATCATCTTCACTACTAGGCTCCCCTTCCAATTAACTCCAGCCAGGTACTCCCTCATGTCTTTGTTATATTGTTGCATCTGATTCAATCTTCTCTTCCTCAGACTGCAGGGTGAATTCTATCATATTAAGGTCGCTGCCCCCGAGGGGTCCTTCATTGTCAATTCCCTAATCAAGTCTGCATCATTACACATCACTACGTCCAAGATTGTCTGTCCCCCTCTTCTACAAGCTACTCCAAAAAAAAATTTGCAGCCATTCCATGAATTCCTTTTCCTGAGATCCGCTGCAGATCTGATTTCCCCAGTCCAACTGCGTATTGAAGTCCCCCAAGATTATTGTAATAGTGCCTTTCTTACATGCCTTTTCTATTTCCTGATTTATTTTCTTCCGCAAATCCTGACTACTGGTAGGAGGTCTGTACACAACTCTTTCAGGGTCTTTCTCCCCTTGCATTTTTTCAACTCTACTCACATCACTTCTAGCTATTAATTTCATTTCATTTCTTACTAACAAGGTAATCCCTACCCCTCTGCCCATCTGCCTGTCCTTTTGATAGGATGTGTTTTTGTGGGTGTACTGGAGTTTTGGATTTCTTCTTTACTGAAAAAAGAGTTACTGGTCTCAACCAAGATCATCACAAAAGTAGGGGCTCATTTCGGATTGTAATATTCACCAATATCCTAACATATTAAGATTGTTAAGCAAGATTTTCCTCTAGTTTGATAACTAGAGATTTTCCAGTTCCATTTCCAAAAGTACAAGTGGATGTATGAAAGAAATTTATCATGAAGCTCAATGTTCCTCACAGCCGAGAACTGTTGCTTGTTAATCCAAATCTAAAAAACATTGTGAGCTCCATATTTTATTCTGAAACAGGAGACTTATTTGCTAAACAATGGGAAACAGTACTGCCTTGCATTCAGCAGAAATGAAAGACTGTGACTCTGAATTTCTTGATCTTCTTCATTGGATAATGTGCTTTACCTTCAAATGGTAACTGATCTGCTAAAAATTGCATGGCTCTGTTTGTCTTTCCACAGTTCCTTCTTAAATACAGACTCCCAGAGAATGGAGCAGCCACCTGCAGGACTTGAATCTCTGCCCCTGATAGATGACACCCTACTCTCCATACATTGTAAAAACAGTTTCTACAGCCAGCAATACTGCTATGCCAGCATTCTGCCTCACTGTTCTCCAGCTGTCCATTCCAAGCCCCAGAGGCTTCCTCAGAAGCTCCATTCCTTCAGGGTCATGCCTCAGGCAGCCCACCACTCATGACCTCTTGCTCCAACTCCATGATCCTGCCAATGAAATCACTCCCTCTGCAAAGGGACACATGGGTGTCAAAGGTTTCCCCTACACAGCATTCTCTCTCAAATCTTCAGCTAGCAGCAAAAAGCTACCTGATGGCTACCACGGCAACTGTGGGGCCTGGAGTGAGTCAGGGAGACAGTGCCCCCCCATTACATCATAAATGTCTGCATTATACCTGCATTTCACTAACAATGACATTTGGAAACCTTGATTTAAAAAAAAAACTGAAATTTGTCATATTTTGTGCATACAATGAGCTTGTTATAAATCAATGTTTAAAATGCTGAGTTGGATGTTATCATTTCATCCAACCCATTTTTCTTTCCTTATTTAGCCTCCTATCAATCAAATGTTTCCTCCATTTGAGAGAACAAAATTTTTTATCTTATTGCCTTAGTATTTGAACGAACAATGAGATGATTTCTGGGTTGAGAATCCAGACATAAGAGAATTAGGCCTTCCAGTTAAACTTTCTGGCAAAGGTCCATAGAAACTCACACCCAGGATCACTGTCCCAGTTAGAAATGACAGATGGGATGATGAGTCGGAATCAGGAGAGTTTACAGCCTCACTGGCAGCCTTTCCCAGTGACTGCACAGATGTTTATGTTGTGATGACTTGAAGAAGCTACTTCTGAAGAAAATGGAGGGGAGGTGTGGAAGATCAATAACTCTGTTGAATTGTGGAAGCCTTATGCAGAAATTGCCAGTACCTTCTTTGCTAAGACTATGACCAGTAATATTAATCTCAATAATATGCCCCTAACATCACAAGACTCTGTGAATGGTTGATCTCAGCCATGCCATCTTTTTCCGTTATAGTATTGAGTGCTTATGAGTTGCAGACATCAATTAGTTCCTATTGGTCCTCCAATAGGAACTATTGTGTTCCAAATGCTGATTAGATTAGATTAGATTACTCACAGTGTGGAAACAGGCCCTTCGGCCCAACAAGTCCACACCACCCCGCTGAAGCGTAACCCACCCATACCCCTACATGTACCCCTTACCGAACACTATGGGCAATTTAGCATTGCCAATTCGCCTGACCTGCACATCTTTGGACTGTGGGAGGAAACCGGAGCACCCGAAGGAAACCCACGCAGACACGGGGAGAACGTGCAAACTCCACACAGTCAGTTGCCTGAGGCGGTAATTGAACCCGGGTCTCTGGCGCTGTGAGGCAGCAGTGCTAACCACTGTGCCACCGTGCTGCATGAGACCCAACTACCATTGACAAATAGCCATGCAGGCACAAAATCTCTCTCCATTATCTTCTAAATAATTTAATTGTCTTCCCATTGCCTCCATGTAGGTTGAGGTCAAGAATCCCAACGTTTCCCCATAGACGATGGAAGGAGGTGGGAAGACATGAGGATACAGTTCCAATGACATTTGTCCCGATCTTCTCTTCTCAAAATTTGTCTCTAATCATCAGAGAAAAATTCCAACAATCTAATTTCCTGCTATTTCCAGCAAGTACATGGATAATATTTCAAGATAAGTCAAACAGCAGTCATAGTGTATATTAAAGACTTTTTTCTAAAGTGGAAGACCTGGTACTAACCTTTTCATATGCAAAGGAATGGATGATGTTTTAACCTGGTCTAAGTCTATGCATATATTTATAATGCATGTAAATAAATATTGTTACATATATAATATACATACCTAAATGTTTTGGCTTTTATATATCTCACATTTAATTAAGGTACTCTATTGTTTTGTTCTAAGTGAAAGCGTGATTCCAGATGCAGTTCTTCTTTGTTCATTGGAGTCAATCAGTTTACCACTTGTAGAGTCGAATTGAATTGAATTAGCCTAATTGTCACATGTGGTCAGATGAGTACAGTGAAAAGTTTACAAGACGTCACTTACGGTGCCACCTTAGGTACAAATGGCGCTAGGTACAGATTCTTCAGTATAAGTTCTTAGCAAAAGAATTAGAAGATAAAAAGAAATAAAGTCCAACATTGCAGTTTGTAGGAATAAATTGGAAAATGGAGAAATAAAACGGTTGGACCAACGGTCGTTCCAACCCAGTCCATGCTAGCACCTAGCTTTCCAGTCTGCGCCAGACCTTGACTCCAGACCACACCAGGCTTCATTTTGAGGTTCTCAAGGCCAGGAGACCACTCTGGAACCATCTCAAGGCCGGAAGTCCATGCTTAGGTCACACTAGATCAAAAGGCCGTCATGGGCCACCGAAAGACTACCGCACCAGGCCGAGAGAACACCTTGCTGGATCTGCACGTAGTTCAGGATTCCAAGGACCAGTGTCCAAGGGCGAGACTGCACTGAGGCAGGGAGTCCAAGGATGAGAAGAAAGAAGAGAGAACAAGAAAAAAAAACGCAAAAGGGAAAATAAAAGAGACAGAGTGGATGAGCATTGGCTGAAGCATCCTACTCCACTGCCATTTTGGACCTCATGTAATGTTAGGTTGGAATTACCTAACAGATTCTTTAAGGTATGACCGAAACTAATAGAAGAAGACATGCACTCTTAAATACATAACAAATTTATTAGCTTAATCTACTTTATATACAAACTAACAAGGAAATCTATTTGCTTAAACTAATTTATACAAATGCAAACTAATGACTCTCACTGATGTTCAGCTTGCCTGGAACTGGCAATGGTGGCATTTGGAGCTCTGTTTCAGATTCCATGATACATGTCTGCTCAGCTCATTGGTGAAAGTCAATAGCCCTGGTCTTGCAAACCCGAGCCAATGGTGAAAGTCCAATGAGTGGGGCAAAGTCACCAATATTAATACTATTTTGAATCTGATGTTATATGCTGTATCACCATTTCATAGTACTTTCTCAGGCATTCTGTTATGCAAAAATAGGTTAAAAAAAAACACATCCAGGTGGCTCTGTGTTTTCTACACAACCGTCTGTTTCCAGTCCATGCCAAGGTCAGCATAATTACCTTCTAGACAAGTCAGGCTGTTTTCACACTGGGCTTATTTTTCAAGGAATGTTCCATTTTGCTTCAATTACTAGTGTCATGTCCAATTAATCCTTAATGACTAACCTTTAATGATCTGGTTTGGAGATGTAATATTTTAAGCCCAATACTACACCACTTAGAGGGTACCTGTGTTTCTTTGTACAGATTGCATTTTGCCTTTACATAGTTTAAATCCAAATCATCTGTGTTAACTGTTAATTCTGCATTTTTCTCAAGTCCTTGAGGTTAATTAAATGTTTCATATTCTGGCAGATGAGTCATAAAAAGGTCAATTTAATCTCTTAGAATCATCGAGTCATAGAGAAAGGCAGCATGGACATAGACCCTTCGTCCATGCCAACCAGATATCCTAAGATAATCTAGTCCCATTCGCCAGCACTTGGCCCATATCCCTCTAAACCCTTCCTATTCATATAACCATCAAGATGCCTTTCAAATTAAACTCCATCTGCTACTCCTCAGCCACTTGACCCATCTTAATAGCATGCTTGTATTCAGAACCCTGCTTCTCAAATTTCACTTCCATCCCACTGTTTATAACATTTTGTGATATGACTGAAATGCTTGATTTCTGAATGATTTCTGCATAATAAACTGAAAGTTAACGACATTGAACTACTATAACATAGCTTCAAGATTAGGATCTGGGAGCAAATGCAGTATTACATTTCAGAACAGAAGAATAGGACAGACAATCATTTGGATTTAAAACATACACAAAAGAAAATACTGCCAAAAGAAACCCAGCATTTATCAGCAAGCGATCCAATAACATAAACATACCATTAGATTGTGAACCGAGATCACAGAGCTGTTTTCTCTCATTTTCTCATGTCACTCATCTTAAATTTATTCCCCACAAAAAAATGATAGAGAAATAATATTTAAAATAAAAAATGTTTAAATTATACCATTACATGCTCCACTTTATTTATGTTAGAATTGTTTATTGGGGAAGATTGTGAGAATGGATTCATTAATTTCTTGCAGCTGCAAAGTTCTAAGATACAATTCCCATAAGACCTGACCAAGTTTACACTCACATGAATGCATATGAACAGGCTTTATTGAGATTAAATATGTACAAGGAGAGAACAATCTCTGGGACTTTACTGACTCAGGCTCCAGTTCCACATGATATGGCATTACTGTGACACAGCTCCTTTTAACATGCTCATAACTATCCTTGAAGTAAAGATAGAATCAATCCTTTGCTCCACTAGCATTGCTTCAAATCAAGAGTATAGAATTACAGATTCATGGTACAATTACAGACTTAAGTTTGGGTATTTTGTTTGAGAACTAGTTTCATGATTGACATTGGGTCCTTAAAACTAGATATCGAAAAGAAGGGAATGTAATTTTCAGGCAGCTCTTTAGTTGCAATTATTTTAATAAACAGGTTTTCTGCTGCTCAAATTTCAGCTGAAGAAACTTTCTAATTTTTTATAACTAAACAATGCGATGATTTCATTTTGTTTTAATGGTCCACAATCTTCTGTATAGATGGATATTGTGTTCCTGCATTTTGCCCTGTGTATATACAGGAATATAGGAAAAGGAGTGGATCATATGATCCTCAAACCTTTTTTTTGCCATTCTATTAGGTTTTGTCCAATTTTTGTCAGAACCCTATTTACTTGCTTTTGATCCTTGTCCCTGGTATTATGACCTAACAAACATTTATTGATCTGAAATTTGAAAAAGTTCAATTAACTTAGCATCCACAGCTTTTTGGGGAATTAAATGCCCCCAAATTGCTACTTTCTTAGAGTGGGAAAGTTCTTCCAGATTTCATTTGAATGCCTAGCTCTAACTTTAGAATTGGGCTTTCTTTTTCTGTATTTCCCCATGAGATAAAGCAGTTTCTCTGTATCTTAAATCCTTTTATCATGTCAGATATCTCACTTGCACCACTCTGCAACCTATAAACTAAAGAGAATATAAGCCAAATGTATGTAGTCTGGTCTCATAACTTAACCCTTACACACTGGTATAATTCTGATGAATCTGCATGATGCCCAATATGATTAATGTATACCAAGCTAAATTAATTTTTTTTAAGAAAAGTAATCATAATTGAAGTCTGGAAACATAGCTGGCAGTACAGCAAATACTAAATTCTAATTCTTCTTTGATGATTGTAACAAGAATATTTATTTAAAGAGTGAAGAATAAGAAAAGGGCAATTGTTTTCCTGACCTTATTTTGATAAATGTTGAATCCTGGCCTTTTAAAAAATCTCCCTCTTACCTTCTATGTTTCTTTATTTTGAATTTGTAAGCAATTAATTTATACTCTTAACAATTCAACCACATCCAAATTACATCCAGTTCTGAACTGCACTGTTTAGGAAGGATAGGAAGGCATTAGAGAGGATATAGTAAAGATACAGGAATTCGGATCCAAGGATGAAGAACTTCAGTTACATGAATAGATTGGATAAGATGGGGCTATTCTCCTTGAAGAGAGGTGAAGAATAAGAAGAGATTTGATAGAGATGATGGAAACCATGAGAGGCCTAGAACAAGTAGTTAGAGAGAAATGGATCTCATTGATGGAAACATCAAAAACAACAAGACACAGAATTGAGTTAAGCAAAAGAAGCCATTGGTCGTAAGGAAGAATGTTTTACACAGACAGAGCTTAAGATCAGAAATTTAATGCCTGAGAGTATGGTGGAGGCAAGGTCAATAGAAGCTTTTAAAAGAGAATTAGATCATTTATCTGAAGAAGAAAAATAAGTTGCAGAGAAAAGGTAAGGGAAAATTGCAAGAGGATAGAGAAGAAATTGCAGGGGTCCTGGCTGATATTTTTTCAGCATCATTAGTCATGGATGAGATCCCAGAAGACTAGAGGGTAGCGAATGTGCCCTTATTCAAGAAGGGCTCCAAAGAAAACCCTGGGAACTATAGACCAGTAAGCCTAATATCTGTGGTAAGTAAGTTACTTGAGAAGATACTGAGAGATAAGATATACATGTATTTGGAAGGACAGATTGATTAGGAGTGGTCAGCATGGCTTTGTGCATGGGAGATCATGCCTCACAACTTTGTTAGAGTTCTTTGGTGAAGTGACCAAGAAGGTTGATGAGGGCAGGGCAGTGGATGTAATCTACATGGATTTCAGTAAAGCCTTTGATAAGGTTCCATATGGCAAGCTGCTCTGGAAGGTTAGATCGCATGGAATCCAGGGTGATGTGACAAATTGGATACAAAATTGGCTTGATGGTAGGAAGCAGAGGGTAATGGTGGAGGGATGCTTGTCAGACTGGAGGCCTGTGACTATTGGAGTGCTTCAGGGGGGTTGGTGTTGGGCCATTGCTGTTTGTTATCTATATCAATGATTTAGATGAGAATGTCCAAGGCATGATGAGTAAGTTTGCAGATGACACTAAAATAGGAGGTATTGTGGACAGCAAGGAAAGTTGTCAGAAATTGCAGCAGGACTTTGATCAGCTGGGGAAATGGGCCAAGAAATGCCAAATGGAGTTTAATATAGATAAATGTAAGGACTTGCATTTTGGAATGTCAAATCAAGGTAGGTGTTTCATGGTGAATAATAGGGCCTTAAGGAATGTAGTAGAAGAGGGACCTTGGAGTTCAGGTACATGGCTCTCTGAAAGCGGAGTCACAGTTAAACAGGGCAGTGAAGAAAGCTTTAAACACACTGGCCTTCACTGAGTATAGATGTTGGGAAGTTATGTTGCACTTGTACAGGACATTGGTGAGGCCGCAGTTGGAGTTTTGTGTTGAATTTTGGTAACCTTGCTATAGGAAGGATGTTATTAAACTGGAAAGACTGCAGAAGAAATTTACAAGGATGTTGCCAGGACTTAACAGTCTGAGTTATAGGGAAACATTGGATGAGCTAGGACTTTTTTCTTTGGAGCATAGGGGATTGAGTGGGGAACTTATAGAAGCATATAAGATCATGAAAGGCATGGATAGGGTGAATGCACTCAGTCTTTTTCCTAGGGTTGGGAAATTGGACTAGAGGGCATCAGTTTAAGGTTTGAGGGGAAAGAATAAAAGGAAACCTGAGGGGTAACATTTTACAGGGAGAGTGGTACAGATTGGAATGAGCTGCCAGCGGAAGTGGTTGAGGCAGGTACCTTAACAACAGTTAAAAGATATTTGGACAAATACATGGACAGAAAGGATATGGGCCAGGTGCAGAGAAATGGGGTTTGGGGTGATGGACATTTTGGTTGGCATGGACCAGTTTGGGCCAAAGGGCCTGTTTCCATGCTGTAAGACTCCATGACTCTATCACTCTAAGTGACAATAGATATATTGCTCCTTCATGGATATGGTGAGCCAAATGGCTTTTCTCTACACTGTAATCATTGTATTATTCCACAGTACATTGCCATACACAGCAGTTTATTCCATAAATTAATGAGAGGTAACTGAAGAATGAAGCCATTGTTTTAAGTCACATGTTGTCATTATAACATTTGAAGTGCACAGAAAGAGGTACTTCAGCCTTATAGTGCCATGCTGGGTATTTTTGCCCCACACAAGCAATTATTTAGCTTCTCATCATGTTTAGGGTATGACAGCACATTTTCATTAAGTGCCAACAAATGTAGATTGGATTATCCTTAAATATTTACTTATTAAACATGTTAATCCTGAGTAAATACCTCATGAAATGATTGTCACAAAAGTTATTAGTTTCATCCATTTCAAATTCAGTGGTATTATCATCAACAAGTATCACAGCATTAATTGATTAGGGATTCACCAATGACTAGATACTCAGCTGGCCATATTAATTCAATTGATACTGGGCAGGCCAGAGGCTGTGTCAATCGTATCAAGTAGATTGTGTCCTAATACTCAAAGTCACTTAATCCAACATTTCACAAATTAAATCTGTGATGGATTGCCCTCTATTTGCCTGAATGGCAAAAGCGATACAATGGTTCAGCAGCATCCAGAACAAAGTAACTGCTTGACTGGTACTATTTTAAGGATCTATCTCCTGCGCCCACCAGATTACCATGGCTGCTATGCATACTTTCTTACTTACAGGGGACATTGCTACAACTTACTAAAATATCATCTCAGCATGTCCTAATTTTTGACTTCCATTGTATAGGACAATGGTAACAGATACTTGGGAATGCTAGCACCTCCTTTTGCCCTTCTAAATCACACATTTTCTTGATTTGGATCTATACAGAAAACTCCCCCATTATCTGGTACCCAAACATTCAGAATTCTCAGATAATCAGCAAAAAAAAATCAAAGAAAATTTGCCATTTTTATAATGCCCTCGACATCAGTATTTATGAGAGGAAGAGAAGGAGAATGCAGGAGGACTGGAAGTATATTAATTACCATTTACATTGCAGGAAAAAGCTCTATAATATTGAGATATGTTAATCTGGGCACCATGTAGTGAGCTTTTGCCTCCAGCAGGTTTTTGTATCTGTTGTGACAATACCTATGATTGCTCCCATAACATAGAAATGAAGTGTGGGTAATGTCGTTCCGAAAGATTAATCATGTTTATTACAGCTCCTGACATTTAGATTCCAAGATGGCATTGGATTAGGGCTCCTGAGTCTGAGCTTGTCCACTCTGACCTCTTTTCTTCCTTCTTTTCTAGCTTTATTTCTCTTCTTTTAATTTCTTTCCTCTTTACTTACCTTCTGGAGGGAGCTTGGTCGTAGAGACAGGGACAGCAATGGTAGTGGCTGGGGGCCCAGAGTAGGGACTTTGGCAGTGGACCACGACGAGTTTACTATGCCTGGACAGAATTCTGGTGGTGGGTGGCATCGCAGTAGTGGCTGGGTGCCTGGATTAGCACCAGAGCTGGACTCTGGTGGGCCTGAGGCAGTCTGCAGCAGGATGGCAGCATGGAGGTGTGGGATCAGGAGATCAAGCCAAAGCGCGGGAGAGAGATCAAGCCCTTTGATGAAAGTCCAGCATGGAGCACTGCAGGTCCATGGCCAAAGAAGGACCATAATTTGGAATTTTTAACTTTATTTTTCATTTACTACTTTATACTGACAAGAATTGTAATGTTGAACTTTTAACTTATTTCTTTATTTTTTTCTACTTTATACTTAATATTTTGTATTTAGGAATCTTGTACCCAAGATGTGCTTTATATGGTGACATTGTAACCTTTTCACTGTACTCCTGTAATCTCTTTACTTGAATACACATGACAATAAACCTAAGTTTAATTCTAATTCTATTTAATAGACATAGGGACTTCAGTGTCTGGGGTAATACTAAGTTACAAACACAGTAGTACACTTCCATCAGAGTTCCGTGTTCAAGTGCCCCCAGTTAGGATGGAGTCTATCAAAAGCATGTCTCTTAAAGGCATATTGCATACTAACTGTGTAACATAACAGTAAGATGAAGTTACAAGCTGCTTAGGTTCAGCTCAGGATTGGTACAGCAATTCATGTCTCTTTACTACTTATAATAAATTATTGAATTTATAAAATGGTTGAAAATATAAGGAAAATAAACAACCATACGAGGCTCTGATGGAATTCTAGACTAATCCATAAGATACATTTAGAACCTAACTCTATCATTTGATTCCACCCTGGAAAACAGTCAAGAAATATCCACTCTGAAGGACTTACCTAATTTGAAGTTAATGTTACGAGTATAAGGCACAACAAAGGTGGCTAATTGCAAATGAAGTAACAGAGGGAACAAAAAGCAACTGTTCAGGAAAAGCCTTATGCCTCTGTCAAAAACAAGGCTTGATAAAAGTGAATCATTTTAGATAAAGCATTTTGAATAATTTCTGTTCTGTGAAAGTTAGCATGGAGGGGTCAGACTATATACTATTGTATTTCCGGTTGCTGCAAGAAGCGTAGTTGGGCTAGAATTACATGAATGTGCTGTCAAAATGAGGCAGAACATCATTTGCTCTGCCATTTCAATCCATTCCCTGCTTGGTCTCTGATCAGTAGATCCCAAAGTGCCTCAGGCATTGATGAAGCCTCCACGAATGTTAGTGGATTGAATGTTCCTCAGCAATGTAGATTTGACATTAAAGCTTCTACAGTGAATAGGTGTCATATCTCAGACTTTTAAAATCATTTTTCAATGGAAAGGACTTGAAATCATTACTAGGCTTCCATTAATATGTTAAGTTAACATATATTCTCAAAAAATGTAAAAAGGCATCCAGATATGTGCTTAAAATGTGAAATAAAAGTTGTACACTGAGAGCAAAATAATAAGCATTCTTCTAGATTGCTCTGAGATTCAAAATGAAATCTTGATTTTTATGCTTCTTGTTTAAAAGGCTAAGAGTGATTGGATTGCCCTCTAAATCGATTTTCCCTGAATTAATTGAACAGAAATCTTGCAAAACATTTGAATTTTGTGCAACTTAAATTTCTCAAGTTTGAATTTAGTACTTGAACATATTAATTGTATCCCAACTTGTAGTATAACACAAAATGTTGTTAATTTAAGAAGTTTTTTTTTTCTGAGGACTCTGGAGTGCTCTAATCAAGTCACTTAATTTGAAATGGAATAAAATTAGTTTACTGTAAACCTCAATGAACTTTTATGTAAAACATATTTTCTCATCGCCTTGGTGCGTTTTTAAGGATTTAAATTGCTTACCTGAGTTCCAGAGGTACTGTATCCATACATATGTACTGGCTGCAAAGAAAAGCCAGTGCAATGGTATGAAGATAAAACAGAATACATCTGAGGTAAATGCTGCACATACAAAAAGTATGGAAAAAGCCTGTGAAGGAAAACATAAATATTATATTAGCACAGCCTGACTTTGAGAATAGACAGCCATTCCAGCAAACCTCCCTATATATCTAGTAGGTGTACGGCTGAAATCTGACTAAGGCCTGGTCCATGATGAAGCTGCATGACCCACCAATATCCTAACAGGCCAGCAATGTCAAACATTTGATACATGTGGAATAGTCAGTATCCAGATAAAATTTTAGGGACATAGGGCTTTACAAATACTCAATTATAAATGAATTGATTCCTTTTGATCAAATTTGCACATGGGGATCTAATTTGGAAAATAGGTCCAAATGTTGTAAATCAAAAAGTAGACTCAAGGCCAAAGTGAAAAGATATTAATATGGGAAATGATAAACAAACTATGACAAGGCAGAATAGAAAGTATGAATCTAAGAGTCAGCCAAGAGTCATAGAGTCATAGAGATGTACAGCATTGAAACAGACCCTTCAGTCCAACCCGTCCATGCTGACCAGATATCCCAACCCAATTTAGTCCCACCTGCCAGCACCCGGCCCATATCCCTCCAAACCCTTCTTATTCATATACCCATCCAAATGCCTCTTAAATGTTGCAATTGTACCAGCCTCCACCACGTCCTCTGGCAGCTCATTCCATACACGTACCACCCTCTGCATGAAAAAGTTGCCCCTTAGGTCTCTTTTATATCTTTCCCCTCTCACCCTAAACCTATGCCCTCTAGTTCTGGACTCCCCAACCCCAGGGAAAAGACTTCGCCTATTTATCCAATCTATGCCCCTCATAATTTTGTAAACCTCTATAAGGTCACCCCTCAGCCTCTGACGCTCCAGGGAAAACAGTCTCAAACTGTTCAGCCTCTCCCTGTAGCTCAGATCCTCCAACCCTGGCAACATCCTTGTAAATCTTTTCTGAACCCTTTCAAGTTTCACAACATCTTTCCAATAGGAAGGAGACCAGAATTGCACACAATATTCCAACAGAGGCCTAACCAATGTCCTGTACAGCCGCAACATGACCTCCCAACTCCTGTACTCAATACACTGACCAATAAAGCAAAGCATACTTTTTCACCATCCTATCTACCTGCTAATGGTCCAGATCCTGTTGTAATCTGAGGTAACCTTTTTCGCTGTCCATTACACCTCCAATTTTGGTGTCATCTGCAAACTTACTAACTGTGGATAAGATCAGAATTTACAAAGAGAACCAAAGAATAAAGCTTAATAGTTCTGTATTTGAATGCATGCATGAAATAAAGCAGATGAAATAGGAATGTAAATAGAAATGAATAAGTATGCCCTCGAAGTCATTATGGAGATGTAGCTGCAAAACAACAAGGATTGCAAACTGAACCTTGAAGTGGACAGGGCTCTTGGAAAAGACTGAAAGTAAAAAAGGGTGATAGGGTAGCTTTATTAGCTCACAATGGTACTTTTCAATAGAGAGAAATGACCTAAATGAACTCAGGAAATCAAGACATGGCTACAGTTTGGGTAGAAATGAGAAAAAATATAGGCAAGAAATTACTTGTGGGTGTGGTGTACAGTTTCCTTAACAGTAAGCATACAGTCGTGTTGGGATAAAGAAATAATGAGAGCTTGTTAGAAAGGCATAGTGATGATCATGGGAGATTTTCAGCTATGCATGTACTGGTAAAGTCAGAGGGCAAAGTTAACTTTGATGAGGAATTGATAGGAAGTTTTCAGGTTAGTTTCTTATAAAAACATGTTGTGGAGCTGAGCAGAGAGCAGGCAACACTAGCCTTGATATTGTGCAATGAGAAAGGATTAATTAATGATCTCATAGTAAAGGTATTCCTCGGTAACACTGGCCATAATATGATTGAAGTTTACATGCAGTTTGAGGGAGAGATGACTCAGTGCATTTTTTTTTATTTAACTAAGAGTAAGTTTGAAGGCATGAAAGCAGAGTGGAATAAAGTGAATTGGCAGATTAGGTTAAAGGATCGGTCAATTGAGACACAGTAGCAGACAATTTGGGGAATATTTCAGAATATGCAGCTCAGATACATTCCAATAAGTATGAAAAAGTACAACAGTTGGCCCTACAATCTGAGATTAGCTAGACATTTTTAAAACATGGAAAAAATTTGAATACAAGAGAAAATCAGCCAGAAATAGAAAAACAGTCAGTAAGAGTTTCTCTAAATATTTAAAGAGTAAAAAAAAGTGTTGGTCCATTAGAAGGTGAGTGAAGAAATGATGATAGAAAATAAGGAAATGGCAGATGTATAGAATAGGTATTTTGCAACAGTCTTCACTACAGAGGACACAAGACGCATTCAAGAAGCAGCAACAAATCAGGAAATGGAAGAAAGTGAAGAACTCAGGAAAATCACAAATCGCCAGTGAAGTGCTACTGAGTAAATTATTGAGGTTGCACGACTAAGTGCCTAGGACCTGATGGACCTCATCTTAGTGTCTTAAAAGAAGTGACAAGTGAGAGTTGATGGGTTGGTTTCAATTTTCCAAAATTCCCTTGATTCGGGGGATGGTCCCACGAGGTTAGAAGATGGTAAATGTGACTCCTTTTTGAAAAGTGGGTGCGAGTCAGAAAGCAAGAAAATTCAGGCCAGTTAGCTGGGGAAAATCTTAGAAGCTATTAATAAAGAAATTATTACAGAGCACTTGGCTAAGGGGTCAGGTCATCAGGCAGAGTCAACAGTCCCTCTGTCAAAGGGAAATTATGTTTGACATCTACTGAAGTTCTTTGAAATTATGACACATACTTTGCGTAAAGGAAAGCTGAAAGAAAACTTCTTCATATACTTTCCAGAAGGCATTTGCTAATGTGCCACAAAAAAGGTTATTGCAGAAAATAAAAGCTCATAGAATAACGGGTAGTTTATTTTATTCACTCGTGCAATGTCGGTGTCACTGGCTGGCCAGCATTTATTGCCCATCCCTTGTTGCTCTTGAAAAGGTGGTGGTGAGCTACCTTCCTGCGCTGCTGCAGTCTATGTACTGTAGGTAGACTCACAATGCCATTAGGGAGAGAATTCCAGGATTTTGACCCAATGGCACTGCTGGAAAAACAAAATGCTACTTCATACCTCTACTGTCCAATTATCTTCCATGGGCCCAACACTGCATTTTAATGCATTAAAACAGCATTTGGATCTTATTGGCATGATTCATTTTCCTGAATAAGGGCTTATGCCCGAAACGTCGATTCTCCTGTTCCTTGGATGCTGCCTGACCTGCTGCGCTTTTCCAGCAACACATTTTCAGCCATGATTCATTTTCATGCTTAAATGTGACTCCTGCTTTTGGGATGGTGTTGTGAAAACCATGGGGAAATTGATGATGCAAAAGAATTCTGAAACATTGACAAAACGTGGCAATAATTCAACAATTGATAAATTTCAAAAATTATATCGGAAAATGTTCACATGCCATAATAATAACAAGCTCTAAAAGGAAGCCATTGGGAGAGATCAAGTGCTCTTTGGGGTTATTAAAAATAGGAATGAGTGCACATAAGGTGCAGAATTTTAATGCAATTGTGAATCCCCAAAACTGTCCAAAGTGTCAAAAGAGGAACTCTCAAGGGGAACTTTCAGGTTATCAAAACATTAAACACTCCTGCCTTTCAGATCTTTGAATCAAAATCTGGACTTCTGTAATATATACCTTGCTATTTAACTCTATTGACAAAAGTTTGAGAGATATCATTATTAGATTACTGATTTTACAATTTCTTTTATCAAAATAGGGTGTCTACCATTTGACAGTTTAATTAATAGGCCCAAGCAGTTGCAGACTTAGGTCTATGAATTCCAAAACTTAATGTTACAAGAGATTTTGCACTTGGGTGAAATGGGTGTTGCTATGTGGGATTATACGTTTGAAAGAATGTAAATGCAATGAGTTGGCACATACAATAAACCATACAGGATCATGGTCTATCTCTCAGAGAACCCTGCCACACTGGAATGAAAATCCCAATCTCAAGGGCACTTATTTCCCAGATCAGGCTTACAGTGGATTATTCCAGCTCTTCATTCCAGACCAGGAAGCAAAGGTTCAAGCCTACCTATTAAGAAAAATGTGGGAACCAGGACCCTTTTACAATAAGTTATGGTCCACATATCCTTTTTTGTGCATAAATTCAACTATCCCTTCCATCTACCTGTTAATTAATGATGTGCATATCGAAACTGAGTCATTAATAAAGGCACTAACTAAAGAGATATGAGTTGCATTAATTTTAAAATAGTTTTGATACCGGCTACTTTAACCATGGAGCAGCAGTTTGTTGGCCAGTATCACAATAGCACGTCATACAAATTCGAGCTCTCAGCATCAATTTCGCCACTTAGAGTTTAGTTTTAAAATAAACTTTCAGCTCTGAGAATAAATATGTTGCCCATTTAGATGTACATTCTATACACAATTGTCTGAACATGAATTATACTTACAATGCCCTGATATCATGAAGAATTATACTTACAAGGCCCTGATATCGTGAAGAATTATAAACCCTCTTGATAAATAGCCAACCTGGCCATAAGTATTCAAATCGGAGCTCAAGGATGAAATCTGCCAGAAGTACCAGTATCCAGATGATGAGGAACTTCAGAAATGTGAACACACTATAAAATCACAAAATAATTCATTATTCATCAAATATCAAAGTACAATCACAACACTTGTACACCATATAAAACACTACACTCAATAAAAATAATAAGAATCAAGTTTTGTTGTGTACCTGTTGAATTCTGGACATGTCTAAGATTCAAAGATTATTTAAGAATGATCTGTTATGCTTTTGAGGCCAGTGAAGTTGGAGTTTGTTGGGAGACCTATAATTGGTGATTTTAAATCATGTTTTCAAAGCACTATGAATTTCTGAGGCGATAAGGTATGGTTGTTTCTTTGTCCAGCTGCTTAGTAACATGACATCACATGGTTGTGAGACGTTACCCAATATATTCTGACCAGTCTCAAATCAACATACCAACATGTTAGACACTTACAAGTGTTCATTTGTCTTTCAAACTTAATTCAGAAGTCATCCCTTTCTCCTTAGTTATAAACCAAAAACGTAATTATTCTATTTACAGTTTTCTACAAATTTACCAGACCCAACAGAAAATTAATGACCTTTGAAAAAAAGACTTTGAGCAAAGCTTAACATTTGATTAACTATAATGTCAAGAGTAATGTAGCTTTCTAGTTTAAGAAGGCACTTAACAAAATGAAGGACTTTGTGAAAGTGTGAAGTGACTTTTCTGAAAAGTGAATTTTTATTTATCAAAAGCATTGGGATAACGATTGTAATTCTTTCCCTAATTACAAGAATTAAATGTTGTAAGACACAGTATATTTAGAAAAGATGAAAAAGTTGAAAAGGGTGGTGGAGTACTTTTACTCATTCGGAATAACATAGTGACAGTGGTAAAAAGCAGACATATCTGTTAGCAAGACAAAAATAGAATGAATAGAAATAAAAGATAATAAAGGATAATGAAAGGTAAATAAGATCAGACTGGGAGGTATCGCCTACAGATCACCTAATAATGGAAGGGAGGTATAGGAAGAAAAACTGAAATTGTGTATAAACACAGAATAACCAACCAATGTCAGCTTGAACTACCCCAATATTAATTGGACAGAAGAAGCAGGTAAAGTGGATAAACAAATCCAGTTCCTATACCATGTAGAGGGCCGCATTCCAACTCAAAATGTAAAAAACCCAATAGAGGAAGATTTAGCATTGAATGCAGGAATGAGGACTGCACCAAAACAGAGAAGATACTTTAAAATAGAAATAAAATTCATCTAGGTGATAATGACCATAAAATATTGTAATTTAAGAGGATAATAGAGAAGAACATAAATATGATGACAATCGGGTTAGTAGCTTGGAGCAAAGTGATCAGAGAGGCTGGGAATAGAATATGGGAAAATAAAATGGACAATATTGACAAAAATTATGCAAAATATTTAGCATGATGATCAACAGAATGTAGGAAGATATTTTCTACTAAAAGGAAAGAAACAAACTAAGCGCCTAACAGACTCATGAATGAATAACTATATAAGGGAACCAATGAAGGTTAGGAAATAGACATTAAATACATAGACCTCAAACGAGTGGATGATCAATTTGCATATGAAAAGATGAGAAATCAAAAAAAAACAAGGCAAAGAGGAATGAAAAGAGTAAATTATCAAAGAACATTAAACAAAATTTTGTAATCACACTGTGATTAAATCTTTGGTTTTGCAGGCCCAGTGGGGAAGTATATATAGTACAGAATGTTTTGTTGGATGCAATAACTCTTTCAATTTATTTTAAGTATCTAACTGTAAGAAAAAATAAAACTAAGGATTGTAATATAATCTGAAGGTAGACTCTCTACATCCTTAGGTCAGGGATTAATTCAACTCACCTCATTTTCATTTGTCAACAGGCTTTACTTACTGCTTGTGCTCATTGAGCTGCTGGTCAGTTGGAGTTGGGCAGCTTTATAGCACTGACAGCATAGCTATGTGTAGTGAGCACTTCTGACAATGTACTGAAGAAATTGAAGAGGTGATCAGGAATGGACTGGACCTCCAGGTAAGTCTGGGATCATTCCAAGTGCTGCCACTATGATGTAGACATTATTGGCAAGACAAGCAATTGTTGCCAGTTCTTAATTACAGCTGAACTAAATGTGTTGACATATCAAAGTCAAGCACATTGTTGTGGGTCTGGTGGCAGATGGAATATAGAATCATACAGTACAGAAGTGATTCTTCGGCCCATCAAATCTGTCCTACCAAAAAATACTGCAATCGACACTCATCTCACTTTCCCACACGAATCCCATATTCTTGAATATATGACACTTTAAGTGCTCATCTATATATATTTTAAATGTTCCAGCCTCAACTATCCTCCCAGGTAGTGCATTCTAGACCCTTAGTAGCCTCTGGGTGAAAACATTTTTCCTCAAATTCCCACTAAATGCTTCTGCCTTTCACTTTAAAATTATGCCCCCTTGTCACTGCTGCTTTCTATTCACCCTGTACATACCTATCATAACCTTGTACCCTCTATACTTCAATGAAGTCCAGATGGTTAGAGGGACAAAGGGATCTCAACGTATAAATACATCAATTCATAACATTTGGGAAACAAGTTGGCAAGACCGTACAAAAATCAAACCAAGCATTAAGCCATTTTTTAGGAGAGAATTAAAAAGCAGGGTACTTATGCTAAATCTGTAAGCAGTCTTGGTTAGACCATACTTAGAATGAAATGTGCAATTCTGGCCATATGTTATGAAAAGGGATGAAGAGGTTACAGAGAAGATTTAAAAAGATGATTTCAGACGTGGGGAGATATATATCTCAGGATAACCTGGGTCTCCTTTCTCTTGTCGAAAAGTGTGGTGCTAGAAAAGCACAGCAGGTCAGGCAGTAACTGAAGAGCAGAAGAGTCAACGTTTCAGGTGCAAGCCCTTCATCAGGAATGTCATTGAAATGGTGACTTGAAATGGTGACTTTCTTGCTCCTCGGATGCTGCTTGATCTGCTGTGCTTTTCCAGCACTACACTTTTTGACTCTGATCTCCAGCATCTGCAATCCTCCCTTTCTCCTTTCTCTTGAAAAAGGAAGGAAGCAGAGTGCCTTAATAGCTGTTTTAAAATTATGAAAGATTTTGATGGAATGAGTGCAAAAGAATGACTCATGTGCGGTAAAGAGCATAACCAATGGCCACCGATATAGGATAGTCATCAAGAAATGCAATTGGAAATTCAGAAGAACCATCTTTACCCAAAGAGGGTGAGAACGTGCAGTTCACTACCACAGGGAGTGATGGAAGTAAATAATGCAGGTGCATTTAAGAGGAAGCTGGACAAACATTTAAGAGAGAAGAGAACAGAGGGTCATGATGATAGATTTAAATGAGGAAAGTTGCAAAGAGGCTGAAATACAACACATATGTTGACATGGGTTAACTGACCTGACTAGCCTCTTGCTGTGCTGTATGTCCCATATGTTTATTCTGTACTAATTTCAGTCTTGCTTAAGCATCCTCCTAAAACAAAGAGGAAGGCAGCTTTTTTGCCATTTTCATCTATATCACAATCAGCTTCCTGAAGGACCCATCAACATCAAATGGCGGCTGAATTTTCCATTTCAGTGTAAAACCAACAAAATGATTAATTCTATTAGTGGGCGGCACGGTGGCACACTGGTTAGCACTGCAGCCTCACAGCGCCAGAGACCCGGGTTCAATTCCCGCCTCAGGCGACTCTCTGTGTGGAGTTTGCACATTCTCCCCGTGTCTGTGTGGGTTTCCTCCGGGTGCTCCGGTTTCCTCCCACAAACCAAAAATGTGCAGGTCAGGTGAATTGGCCAGGCTAAATTGCCCGTAGTGTTAGGTGAAGGGGTAAATGTGGGGGAATGGGTCTGGGTGGGTTGCGCTTCGGCGGGTCGGTGTGGACTTGTTGGGCCGAGGGGCCTGTTTCCACACTGTAATCTAATCTAATCTAATCTAAATCTAAATATATTAATTTCAAAATTATACAGACTGAAACCATACTGAGTAATATTGCTCAAAGGGTTATTAGTGTCTGTGTGAAATTCTTTTTTCTGCTATTTTTACAAAAGGCATTTAAGCTAAAACCTTTATTGGAATAGCAAAGGTATATTCAAATGAAAATGCTTGCTGCTTCAGTGGAATTTCATTCCAGAAATTGCAGGATTTCAGTCTATAGTTTATATAGTTTAAACAGCTGGATGTTCTGGCACAATTTTAAAGTTTACTTCATATTGGCCAAGATTGGAACTTTTGTAAAATTAGTGCCTTTTTATAATGACTTTTGTTTACTCAAATTCAGGCAGGTTCAATGCTGATCTGATACAAAATGTACATTTAACTCACACAGTGAATAACTAGGAGGTACATCAATGTCAAACTCTATGAACATATGTTTTTTTTAGTTCCTTCTCTGCACACAATGTAGATCTCAGCAGAACCCACCAAGATGGAAACCTGTCATGTATGATCACTCTGGTAAAAACAATGACTGCAGACGCTGGAAACCAGATTCTGGATCAGTGGTGCTGGAAGAGCACAGCAATTCAGGCAGCATCCGACGAGCAGCAAGATGTATGATCACTCTGTCAAATCTGACAAAGCTAGCCAACACCTCTGGCTGCACAACCATTATACTGGATCTTAAGTCAAATCAGAGTTGAGAGTGTGGTGCTAAAAAAGCACAGCAGATCCAGCAGCATCCAAGGAGCAGGAGAATCGACATTTCGGGTATAAGCCCTTCATCAGCATCTGCAGTCCTCACTTTCTCTTCCTTAAGTCAAATCAGAACTACAAATGCAAGTAATCTACAGTGTGAGAAGATTCAGTGTGGAAAAAATTGACTGTCAGCTAATCCTCTTGCAAGGATGCCGACCTTGAAGAAGCTTTCCTCCTCCCTCTACAAGGATCTCAGTGAGTCCCTCTCTCACTGCACCCCCCAGGTCATCTCCTCTGCCCTGAAGCTCTTCAGCCACGTCCTAAGACAAACTCACTACTACAGCCACATCTCTTTCCTCAGCACCTGCCTACGGAACCGACTGACCCCGTATGGACTCCAGACTACATTCAAACCAACACAATTTGGACCCAACCAGGACAACCTGTACCTGCAACAAATCCGAAGCCTCCAACAACAGATCTCCCTCCGGATCCTCCGCCATGCTTTGCCACCTACACTCCCTGCAATCAGCCCTGCCCCAGCTCAGGACAACACCCTCCCAGACCTGCAAAGGTCCTTTGCTGTTATGAATGTAGATTTCTCCAGCTTCCTCATTTTCCCCTCCCCCACCTTTTTTCCAGCACGACATTTTTCAACTCTGGTACTCCAGCATCTGCAGTCCTCACTTTCTCCTAGTCAGCCTGTTATGTACCTATTCTTGATGTACAGCATCTTGGGATACCAATATTTTGTCACTCTGTTTATAAAATTAGATAGCTTGACTATGGAACACTGAATATGCTTCAGAGATGTGAGTTTGAAGCAATAAATGTCTCACCAATTACTGAATAAATAATGAAGAAATGGGGTAATAGTTAATGGAGATGATGTGTCTCTCACCCAATGACTGGGGAATTGGTGAGAACCCCACATCGCCTACTTTCAGAAAGGCTTGTTGAATCAAAGTACCAATCAAGGTGGTGGCTGTTTGAAGAAATGCATTTGTACAAAGTGTACTGTAAGAGAAGGGGAGAGGTGTCCTTACTGAATGTGTTGGAAGTTCAGTGGACAAGGAGTGTTAGCAGTTGAGCAGCTGAGTAGACATGATGCATGAAATAGTGAAACCTGTAGTCCGTGAGTTTTGGTAAGAGGTATGTGCAGTGGCAGAGTTAGAGTGAGTGTCACTGTGTGATTGTGAGTTAGCAGAGAGAAAAAACGTGGCACCTGCCCTTAGAAAGCAGAGATCATTTACCGTACTCCTGTAACACTGAGCATTCCTTTTAACTTGGGTACAGCACTGACTTGGACTCCTATCTAGGTCTAGGCCAGCTATATCTGGTGGCATGGGCTCCAGTTTGCAGTATGATTGCCCTTGGCAATGTAAGAACTATGCAAAGAAATTTGCACCTCATTTGTACATGATGAATGTGAATGACCAGAGATATTGTCGTAACCACAGACAAAGACACATACAACTAGAATAGAAAAGCTGTTCCTTCACTGCAAGAAACTGATCAGGAGGTTTGCAGGAGATCACTATCTACAAAGAGTACAGAATGACCATCAGTCTGAAAAGACTGCAGTTCCACAAAATGGAAATGATCAGCAACAATAGTTGCTATGACTATATTGCTTGGCACTGGAAGGACACTCCTTGGAAGGAATATTGCCTCAGAATTGCTCAAAAGCAAGAAGAACTGCAAACGACAATACACTTGCATCCCATTTGAAAACTATCACAACTTAAAAGTTATGCATTCAATGTATGTGCAGAGACAGCTCAAACATTGACCAAAACTAGCATACAACTTTACTAATGGATGATAATTTTCTTTGTTGATCCTAAATAGTGATTACCTTGGGTAACTTTGTAACTGTGAATAATATTATGAGCAATTTTTCTTTGCTTTATTTAAGAAAAAAAAGAGGACATTTAGAGAAATACAATTTTACATGGTCTATGAGTTTGCTTGTCATAATCCCATGACCTCTACCTCTGCCTTTAGCTGTTCTTATTTTAGTTTGGGATAGTCATTAAATACATTACATTAAAGAGTAGCGGGCCTTTCCTGCGCTCAGGAACCCTTGCACAACTCTTGGCAGTAATGCGTATACCTGTTACCAAAGGATCAAAATCACAGCCAAGTAATGGCAGGACAGACGTTTTAGGGTGTGAGGGGGTGGGCAGTCACAGGGGAGGGTGGGAGGACATTTGGCAGCAATGGAAAGGAAGTGATTCTATGTGGGTTTCCCTTATTTCTGGGTCCCCTTAATCAAACACTGAGTGAATAGCCCCAGCAAGCTCAGTTTTTCTTTGGCTTCTAGCATGGTGAATCTCTAACCCATCCCTGTATGAACACCAGCAGTAGTGGGATGAGTGACATTAGTTGCCCACGTAAGGGCATAAACTAATGAAACAGCAGGAAGCATATCCACGGACCTTTCCACTTCCGTTGTAACTGGGACAAAGGCAGGAAGATAGTAGCATCCCTCATCAGTATCATCCTGCCCAGTTAAATGCCTTCCACTGTCAGACTTGCCTTGGGTGAGTGCATGACATTTGCCCATGATGTGAAACATTTATAGACATGCAAGAGTCATTCCTATCGAAATCAACTCAGTAACTTTGATTAATTGACCTTAATTTTGTGATTTTTGTTGAGTTTTGAAAAGTAAAAATGTACATTGTTGCTACTATAGTACTTTTTCTTGATCAGTGCCAGATGGAGAGAACTCAATGAAAGCATCAATTTTCTGAACAAAAATTGCATTAAAGGCTCAATCAAATAAAGGTGTAAACTTGGGAATGATTAAATAGCAACTAAACTGAAATAAACACAAAAATATTATGTTGATTAGCATCAGTCAAGAGAAAACATGAATCAAGGATTTGTGTAGAAGTCTTTAACTAAAATATTAAATAATCTTTTTTTTCCTTTTCAGATACTGTTGCACATTCCTGATGTTTTGTGTAGTGATTTGATATTTTCAATATTTTTAATCTCTCCTTCTCATTTCAAAATAGTTGAAGTGGTTACTGAAATATGAGAATTGTCCAGGTAAGATTATCCATACATATAAACTATCCATATATAAAAACGTTTCAACGTATGCTACATTGCAATTCAGCCTTCAGGCTTCAAATGTACCTCTTAAATAAAGTACCAAACTAAACACTAAAATCTGTCCTCGAAGTTTGCTGTGATCCATTTAAAGGAAGAATGGGACACAAGAATTTTGACAGGATCTAACAATAATGTATTTAATGTCACAAAATAAACTTGGCTCAAACTGCACCAACAACAACAAATTAGTGGAATATCTGTTCAGATACATCTTCAATTTTTAAAAAAATCATTAATGATATATGGGTGTCACTGGCTAGGATGACATTTATTGTCTCTTCCTAATTGCCTGGAGTGCACTTAAAAGTTAACCATATTACTGTGGGTCTGGAGTTACATGCAGATTAAATGGAGTAAGGATGGCAGATTTCCTTCCCTAAATGACTTTTGTGAACGTGGATGGGTTTTTATGACAATAGTAATCACAGTAGGTCGATAAATATCTGAACTGTGATAATTAGTCTTCATTAGTTTAGTTGTTGATGTGTTTTAGATGTTATGTATTATCATCAACTTTTGATCCACTTCAGATCTTTGACAGTTCTGGTTGCTTCATTTTATCTGCACACTGTACTGCTAACTCAGTTGCTCAGACAGTTCACTGAATATTTGCCTTTATTTAATCATGATATAAGTACAGCAAATTGGTGACTTAATTATTAATGTGAATGAGTTTTGACAGATGGAGTAAGTACATTATATTTGGTTTTAAAACAGAGATATTTTATACATACAGTATAAACATGGATGTCAGGTTAAACTTATAATCTTTATTACATTAGCTAGTCACAGCCATAACAGAGATTGGTAGGATACAACCACTTGGGACTAATGACAGGAGGACAAGTTTATGAATGTTGGTGGAGGCAGCTTGTTTGGCTATGTTTGGCTTTGATGCCAGCGTAATGTTCTTTGATGGTTTAATTAAGACTATCTTTGGATACAAAATCTAGAAATAAACTTCCAGAGCCACTTGGGTCTTGAAAGCTGATAAGTATAGAATGGAAGAACAATCAAATAATGACTGTATCATTTCACTGTGGACGAAATCAACTCAAAACCTGAAAATTGCTCATTTGCCCTGCAAAAATCTCTATATTTGCAGTTTCGAACCAACTAAACTACTTTTTTTATATTTTCCTTACTAATATCACCTCACATGTTGTCTTCTCTCTGTTGCTATGTTAAACACTTCCACAGCACATAACTGACAAAGAATTTCAAGCAATCAAACCTCTTCTCAGTTTGACACTAAATGATTAAGGTGGATGAAATTCTACAGTATGTCTGAGTAGGACTACAAAGATCCTGACAGTTTTATTTCAAATTTAGAAGGTCAACTAAAAATATAAGTAAATTGCAGGGTATGCAGGTTGTGTTCATGTCATATGGACAACAATATGTGAAATGATCAACTGCTTCTTAGGCAGGTGTCAGTGCAAAGGAACAGGATGTGACTTCACTAAATCTAACTTAGCTGAAAGCCTTATAAAGCTGGACATTGCTTCTGGTCAAACTACGGAGTATTTCACTTACGCTCTGCTAAATGTAACATGTAAGTTTTAACTAATTGTAGCAAGCCAGCAGAATCTGCTTAACTGTGGTGCAACTTTTACAGCCATCAACAGATCTACTAGGACATCCAAATCTTAAATCAGATGTGGCTTCTTTCACCCATAAAACAGTGTCTATGACTTATATTCCACAAGAAGACATTGGGCTGAAATATGTTAGAATTACAATTGGCCAGAGAAACCTAAAGAGCAACAGAATGGTTCTTCACAACATGTGAAGAAGCAACCAAGGAACAATGCCAAAGAAGTTTCCAAAGTTCTTTCAATGGCACACAGCCATGTCAACAAGGTCGAAGAGGAAACCATAGCTTGCAGGCCCCAGTTAGACAATATTGACCTGGCGTTATGAAGGATATCAATCAATTAGAGTCATAGGGTCATAGAGATGTACAGCATGGAAACAAACCCTTCAGTCCAACTCGTCCATGCCAACCAGATATCCTACCCCAATCTAGTCCCACCTGCCAGCACCTGGCTCATATCCCTCCAAACCCTTTCTATTCATATTCCCATCCAAATGCCTCTTAAATGTTGCAATTGTACCAGCCTCCACCACTTCGTCTGGCAGCCCATTCCACACACACACCACCCTCTGTGTGAAAATGTTGCATCTTAAGTCTCTTTTATATCTTTTCCCTTTCACCCTAAACCTATGTCCTCTAGTTCTGGACTCCCCCACCCCAGGGAAAAGACATTGTATATTTACCATATCCATGCCCCTCATGATTTTATAAACCTCTGTAATGTCATCCCTCAGTGAAATATATCAATCCCATCAACAACAACAGTTGAAAGAATCTCTCCTTCCACAAAAAAATTTCTTTCGAGCCATACTGCAAGATTGCAACTGATACTTTTCATGTTCAATGGTACAATTTGGTTCCTTGACTGGTTGTTCCCTTTTGTGTGATAAATAAAAAATACCATCAGTGCAATGGTTCTTGACACTGACTGCTCTGCTCACAATTTCTGTGTTGCATTCCCTCTAATTTTATCCCATTCTGCACATACCTGTGAGATCCATGTGTGGCAGCAACTCCTAGAACCAGAAGTCTCTACTGCAATCTAGGTCAACATGCCAATTGCCGGCATGGGGTGGCGTGTTGTCTCAGTGGTTAGCATTGCTGCCTCACAGCACCAAGGGTTCGATTCCTGACTCGGGCGATTGTCTGTGTGGGTTTCCTCTGAGTGCTCCAGTTTCCTCCCACAATCCAAAGATGTGCAGGTTAGGTGAATTGGCCATGCTAAATTGCCCATGAAGTTCAGGGATGTCTAGGTGATAAATGTAGGGGAATGGGTCTAGGTGGGATACTCTTTGGAGAGTTGGTGTGGACTTGTTGGGCTGAAGGGCCCTGTTTCCAGAACATCCACAAAATTTCCCATCAGAAAATCCAGTTATTAAAAAAAAGGAACAACTTATTCCAAGGTCTTTTCCCCGCTTTCCAAAAAGGAATTATTAGGAAGAAAGAAAGGAATTTAAAAAAAGGAAGAGAAAACATGGGGAAAGATAGAAAAGAGAACAAATATTAACCGCATTCTTCAGGCTAATCCGTCTATTTTGAAGTGTCCACAAAGTTTTTAGCTTTATCAGCTGAGTCAAATGTATAAACTGAGTCCTTGTAGCTGAAACGAAATACTGTAGGGTATCTCATGGAGTACTGGATGCCAAGGTTCCTCAACCTCTTTTTAATTTCATCGAAGGACTTCCTCTTTCGAAATACAGCTGCAGAGAAATCTTGGAAAAACATGTTTCTTGAACCCTTGTGCAGCAGTGCCTGAAGATCTTTTCCCAGGGATCTGGAAGTTTCTATGACTTTTTACTTGCCCTTATATAGTGGAAGTGCACTAGGACCGAGTTGGTGCTGCACTGGGCCTGACCTGTGCACAGTAACCCGATAAGCCCTTTCAATCTGCAGCCTGCTGGACTCGATGTGAAGGCCCAAAAACTTCGGTAGCCAGTTTTCAAAGAAGCTGACTGGCTGCTCACCTTCCTAACCTTCAGGGAGTCCGACAATTCAGAGATTTATCCTCCGACCTCAATTTTCGAGGTTGTCGATATGGTTTCGCAAGGCCCGCACCTCTCACTCCAGCAGCTGGATCCAACTGGACGAGGACTCCATCGCAGCTTCCGAGGCCTTAGTTTGTCACTCTACCTCCTCCAGCCTCTCCCTGAGGCCCTGGATCTCCTGCTCATGCTTCTTGCAGCATCAATGCGATAGGTTGGACCTGGGCACGAATCTCCCCACGGATTTCTTCAATCGCAGCCCCAACTTTCAAGGTAAGTCTCTCCATCGCCACAGCTAATTCCTGTGAGTCTGTCAGGTCCCTGTGGGGGGTTGAGGAAAGGCTGCTCCTGCTGCAGTCTCTGGTGTTGTAGGTGCTGCAGAGGAGTGTCCTCCCTGCTGCTGTTTGCTTGCTCCTTTTCCCTTTGGCATCTTTCCCACTCCCAAATATTAACAAATAAGTGTTCTGTAAGGTTTTAAACTAATAATTCCACCACATAAGTTGGCGAGGGATGGCAAAAAACACCAGTATGCCTTGGCTGTTAGGCAGAGCTGTCCACAGCAGTTCTACAGAATCACCGCCATCTTGCTGAGTCCCATAATGGTCTTAAATTTTCTGGACACACTTCCAGTCGCAGCTAACAATATCGGACCCTGGATGCAGAAAGATCCAGTCATAGAGTCATAGAGATGTACAGCATGGAAACAGACTCTTCGGTCCAAACCCTTCCATGCCAATCAGATATTCCAACCCAATCTAGTCCCACCTGCCAGCTGTAGAATATAGGAAGAACTAGCCATTTGGATACAGAACAGGCTCATAAGTAGAAGACAGAGGGTGGTGGTTGAGAGTAGTTTTTCATACTGGAGGCCTGTGACTAGTGGAGTGCAACAAGGATCGGTGCTGGGTCCTCTACTTTTTGTCATTTACATAAATGATTTGGATGCGAGCATAAGAGGTGCAGTTAGTAAGTTTGCAAATGACACCAAAATTGGAGGTGTAGTGGACAGCGAAGAAGATTACCTCAGATTACAACAGGATCTTGAGCAGATGGACCAATGGGCGAGAAGTGGCAGATGGAGTTTAATTTAGACAAATGTGAGATGCTGCATTTTGAGAAAGCAAATCTTAGCAGGACTTATACACTTAATGGTAAGGTCCTAGGGAATGTTGCTGAACAAAGAGACCTTGGAGTGCAGGTTCATAGCTCCTTGAAAGTGGAGTCGCAGGTAGATAGGATAGTCAAGAAGGCGTTTGGTATGCTTTCTTTAATTGGTCATGGCAAACTGAAACACCTGGTGTGTGGATGAAGCGGGGGTTGGGGGGGTGGAGGGGTAGGTCAGACGGCATCAGGAATGCCAATGCCGGACTCAAGACTCTGCTAAGCGAGAGAGACAGTTTATTTCAGGGACAAGGTTTGGTATAGGAACCACGGAAATGGCCCTGCACAGGTAAGAGGCATAGTCGACACAAGGTCAGTTACAGTGACATATAAAGTTTGGTAGGTGCGATGATCGTGAACAAGCATGTGGACTATATGAAAGCTGCAAATGGTACTGGAGTAAAACAGTTCATTCAACAGCCTTTCTGACTTTTCCGGAACGAGAAGTTCTCCCTCACCATCAAGTATTGAAGATAACTTGGAATCTGAGATGGACAAGGCAGATGTCGTCGCCTAGACACCTTTGCTGCCTGAAGAAGGGAATGAATTTCTTTGAAGTTTCTCTGGCCACAAGAGGCAAGTTACTGTGCATTTCCCACCACCCATAACAGAGGCAGAGTTGGAGAACCTGACTCAGAGCTAAAACACCCCAGAAGGGGCTACAAGTAAAAGAACCAATCTATGTCCTCAGATTCAGAGAGGGAAGGGACACAGATTGGTTATGAGGTCAGCCAAGTGGACATCATAGAATATGAATTCCCTGATTGGGGCTCTGAATCTGGTCCAATCAGGATCCCCTGCATGACAGATGAGGGAACTGGGTCAGTGTCAAGGACTCTCAATGTGTAGTAAAGGATGACTTGGTGATGGGATACTACCCTCTGTGGTGGAGTTATTTCAGAACAAATATGCAGACAGCTACCTCAACTTAAACTTAGATAAGAGAAAGTGAGGACTGCAAATGGTGGAGAGTCAGAAACATGTGGCACTGGAAAAGTACTGCATGCCAGGCAGCATTTGAGGAGCAGGAGAGTTGACATTTCAGGCATATGCCCTTCATCAGGAATGTGGGGGCTGTAAAGGGCCTAAGAGGTAAATAGGAAGGTGGAGGTCGGACTGGACCGGAGGTAGCTGAGAAGGCAATAGGTGGATGCAGATGGTTGGAGTGGATAGGTGGGAAGGAAGAAGGACAGATGGGACAGGTAAACCTTACCAGTAAGAGTATAGGGTCCACTCTGACCTGCCTTTCCAAAATGCAGCACCTCACATTTATCTCGATTAAACTCCATCTGCCACTCCTCAGCCAACTGACCCATCTGATCAAATAACCTTCTTCACTGTCCATTACACCTTCAATTCTGGTGTCATCTGCAAACTATACCTCCTATCTTCACATCCAAATCATTCACATAAATTACAAAAAGCAGTGGACCCAGCACTGATCCTTGTGGCACACTGCTGGTCATAGGTCTCCAGTCTGAAAGGCAACTCTCTGTTTTCTATCATTTGGGCCAAGTGCTGGCTAATAGGACTAGATTAGGTTAGAATATCAGGTCACACCTATATGTTTCCGTGCTGCACACCTATATGATTCTGTGATTCTAAAAGGGCAGTGTCAAATTGGAGAGTTGGATCTGGTGCATTCCGCAGAGGCTATTCATCCATGACTCCCTTGTTAGGTCCACGACCCCCACCAATACACCCGCTACTCTCCACACTATCCCTTGCCACTGCAAGAGGTGTAAAACCTCCTCCCTCACCTCTGTCGAAGGGCCCAAAGGAAATTCTCACGTTTGGCAGAGATTTTCCTGAACATCCACTCACCATACCCATTATGTCCGTTGCTCTCATTGTGGTCTACTCTACATTGCAGAGACAGAACGTCAACTCACTGAGCATTTCAGGGAACATCTCTTGGACACACACACCTAACAACTCCACAGTTCTGTGGCCGACCACTTCAACTTGTTCTCTTACTCCACCAAGGACTTGCAAGTCCTGGGCCTCCTCCACTGCCAAATCCAAGCCACCCGACGACTGGAGGAAGAACGCCTCATCTTCCACATTGGAACCCTTCAACCATACGGCATCAATGTCAACTTCACTAGTTTCCAAATCTCCCTCCCCCCCACTCCCATACTCCTATATATCTCTCAGCCTCCTTCCCCACCCCACATTCC
Source organism: Chiloscyllium plagiosum (assembly GCF_004010195.1). Classification (NCBI taxonomy): domain Eukaryota; kingdom Metazoa; phylum Chordata; class Chondrichthyes; order Orectolobiformes; family Hemiscylliidae; genus Chiloscyllium; species Chiloscyllium plagiosum. The sequence goes on from NC_057712.1 coordinate 58,223,443, forward strand.
TGATGAAGGGCTTATGCCCGAAACGTCGACTCTCCTGCTCCTTGGATGCTTCCTGACTTGCTGTGCTTTTCCAGAGCCATATATTTTGACTTAAGCTTGGCTAATGTGTACAAGTTAGAAACTTTCATGTAAATACAAGGTTTTGAGGAGAAATACTACATTAATGCAACCTGCCTAGGTCGCATGCCATTGTGGCAAGCAAAGATAAAGTCCTCTCATGAGCAGATTAGTACCTGTAAGATACTTACATGATATCACAACATGTAATGTTCCAGTTTGAAGGTATCCTTCTCATCTTCAGTCAGCCCCATTGTATGATGAAGTCAGTCAGCTATATGCATGTATAATGTACAGTAACATAAGGAAACCCAAAACTCAGACTATATGTGTCTGTCTGTGATATTGTAGCCTCGTAGATAGTAAGTGTTGTAAATAAACTTCTGGTATCTGAGTCAAGAGGAACTCAACTACTTGTGATTTATGTGATATTCACTAGTATGTAGTAAATCATAAAAACCAGGATCATCTTGATTCTGCAGCCTTCTTCTGCCTTCACAGTCAGTGAAATGCACAATCTTCCTTAACCTGTTTTGATGTCGAGGAACATTTGAAATGCATTTTGTCCGGCACCTCCCCAGTCCTGCTGCTATTGGTGCCCTACCAGCACAAGGGGCTTCTGATAGTCTCCCTAAAGTGATCATTGGAATGCATAATGCTCTCCTCCATATCAAGCTTGCAATCCACAGAGAAGGTACCAAGAGATGGATTGTTAAAAATGTCTTCCATGTTATTATAGAGATTGTTGCTGGAGCAGAAACAGTGCTGCTGGTCTCACCTATAACTCCAGGGAACTGCAGTCCTTCTAGAGGGCTACCTGGAATATTAGAGTCAGAAAATGATGGTTTATGCTTTAGCTACACAACATAATAAATCCTTTCTATAATTTTGAATTGTTCATGTAATTATATGACTGAACTACTACTCTCTTTGTTAAAGCTTAGATTTGGACAGCTAATTTGTATATTGTGAAATGTCTATTTTATTTATAGCTTATTACTATTAGTCTCATTACATTGAACATCTGTTATAAAGCAGAATTACACTCAAGGCTTGTCTAACATTATAATCCATGAAAGTAAATTCTTCCCTTAGTGCAATTAATAGGCAAAATGATTATCTTAGCAATTTCACTTTATATGGTAAGAAAAGCAGATTATGTATGGTGCCAGATTAAAAACTGAAATGAAATCAACTAACTGAAGGTTTTTATTTCAGCCATTTACAGGATACGGGTATGTTGGCTCGGTCAGCAATTTGGTGGAATGGACTATGTACTCTGCAGTTTTAACACCTATCAGATTACTATTATTCGAATCAAATCATGAGCTTTTGAAAACATCAGACAAGATTTTGGAAGAACTGTGCAAATATGTTTCAATTTGCTGGGATATTTCTTGCCTCAGGATCAGTTTTTAAAAGAAATGTTTGGGAGAGGGAGAGTATGTTTACTTGCCTACACATAGAGAGAAGACAATTCTACCCAATTTTTAAAATATTTTCAAAATGGTTCCATTAAAGGAGTGCTTATTAAGCTACTCATTAAAGTGCAAAAGGGCAGAGCATGAACACTGTAATCTGTATTTATTTATAACTCAAAATTGCCTTTGAGGTTTGATAAACATCTTAATAAATATAAAAACCAAAAGAACTGCGGATGTTGTAAATCAGAAACAAAAATAGAAATTCTGAGTTCTGAGGGAGGGTCACTTGACCCCAAACATTAACTCTGATTTCTCTCCACAGATGCTGCCAGACCTATAGAGGTTTTCCAATAATTTATATTTTTGATCTATTAAATATAGCTGGCCATCATAACCAGGCAGGTACTTGGGCCACACATCCAAAGTTCCATCTTAAGAAGATAATGGCCAGGCTGCAAGAATAAACAAAACTGGAACTGACCCAATGCCACAACTGAAGCCACAGCTTCAGGAAATAGGTGATGACCTGTCACACACTTAAATAAAAAAGTATTCCAATTCCATGACTGGGAGATTGTCAGACATGGAAAATGGAATGCAAGTCCCAGGAGGAATCCTACTGCTCTTTCTAGAGCTCTATAACATCTTTACAGGATCATATATATGTGTCTGTGCTCTGTTTCTATGACGATGACAAGTTCTGTTCTCTCTGTTTCTCTCTTTTAGTGTACCTGTGCTGAAAAATCCAAAAAGCTTTCCTTTAGGCTGACCCATCACATTTAACAAATGACAATAAAGCCATCAACAACATACAACTGTGACTTTTCTTATTTCACGGTATTAGCTTTTTTCTATCATAATCCTTCAGTCTTTCTAATTGTACATTGTCTAAAAGTATATTGTTGGTGCAGATCATTTGCCAATCCTCTGCCTAAGAAGTCATGCTGCAACTGAACAATGCTTAAGTGGTGCGTTCGTTTGTGTTACTACCTTATGATAATGTAATATCAACAGTTACTGTGGCAATTCTGGATAAAAAGAATATTTTCTCAATGAATTATGTATATTTCACTGTATGAATCCACCCAGTATGCCTGACAGCCTTCAGATCAATGGCACCAATCATGTTAAATAGTAACATAATTAACTTTAAAAGGTGCTTATAAGGTATTGTTAAATTAAATTGCTCATTTATTTGAAATTAATAAATAATGCAATAGTCTGCATGCAGCGAGGCACACAAGCATGACTCACCCTGAGTTTCTATTAAGTGCAGGTAGCTTATATGAAAGCAAGTTTCAATATTTGCAGTTTAGGCACGTTTTCTATTTTTTCACGGTTTCCATTGGCAAGTACACTCCACCAATCCTATAAAAATTAAGATTGGGCCTTATTCTAAGCCCACATGCGAAGACATAGTGAGTTTTTTCATAGTTTAACTTTTAGATCTTAAAAGCACTTTGATTAATCAAATTTAATTTAGACTTACCGCATGAGGAATGATCTTCATTAGTTATGTGCCATTTTTCTAAACAATTATACTATATAAAAGATGTAAGTTTCAAAATGTGACAGTGCTTGACCAACTTTACAGATTATATTTTTACTGTGTACTGTGTTTAAGAGACCTTGTTGAATCTGTATTATAAGTAGATGATTTGATTTATTTTATCATCATTTCTTTTGCTAATAAACTTCTATTTTAATGTGAGAGCAAAATCTACAGCATTATATGCTTCACTGAGAGATACTGTACTAAATCCAAAACAAATCAAATATAATCAAGAAGTTGGGTTTTTGACTTGGATCTGACTTCTCCTGTACTAACATCAACTTGATCAAAACCACTTGGCCAAGTGCTGGCACTATTCTGCCTGGTAATGGGGATTCTGGAGGTGCAGATGGATGATTATGGATTGCAATCTCTTTTAGTTAGCAAGAAGCATTGAGAACAATTAGCTGGCTGAAAAGAACATAATGGATTTAAACTGGAAAGCATGACAATGTTCCTTTTTATTTGCAAAAGTGAAGAGGCCCATAATGCCTCAGAGCGAGCCAGGACTAGAAATGGTCATCCCGGCTTAGACAATTTCACAACACCAGAGGAGGAAGTATTGCAGCTAGCAGCAAACCAGTGGAGCCGCACTGCTGAGGAAGGTGAGGTTGGAGGAATGCCCAATGCTGATGAGATTCCAGGCATGTAGCTCTCTCCTGCAAACATGGAAGTGTGTTAATTTGGAATGGTGATCAGGAGATTGGCCTGGTGCATTTGGACTTTGAAGGCTCACAGGATTTAGGAAGGAATGCACATCTATTGTCTATATGCAGATTGAAGCCATTGATGATAACTATGTTGCTCATGCTGCATGCTTTTCACATCTTCGGATTAATACCATTGCACTCACTACCACTACTATTTGGTGGTCTATAAATGGGCGGCACGGTGGCACAGTGGTTAGCAATGCTGCCTCACAGCGCCAGAGACCTGGGTTCAATTCCGGACTCAGGCGACTGACTGTGTGGAGTTTGCACATTCTCCCCGTGTCTGCGTGGGTTTCCTCCGGGTGCTCCGGTTTCCTCCCACAGTCCAAAGATGTGCAGGTCAGGTGAATTGGCCATGCTAAATTGCCCATAGTGTTAGGTTAAAGGGGTAAATGTAGGGGTATGGGTGGGTTGCGCTTCGGCGGGTCGGTGTGGACTTGTTGGGCCGAAGGGCCTGTTTCCACACTGTAAGTAATCTAATCTAATCTAATCTAAAAAAACTCCAACTGATATTTGCTGTGGCTTTTGGCTCCACCCAAAAAGATTCCACATTTTGTTCTTCCGATTGGAGAACCTCCCTTAATAATGTACAGATCCCATTCTTTATTATCAGCTCAACTCTACTTCCTTTTTTGTTTATCTGTTCTTCCTAAACATTGAACTTCCTTGAATATCAGTTCCCAGTCCTGGACACCACGCAGCCATGCTTCTGCAATGCCAATTAGATCAAGCCCATGTAACTCTGTATCTGCCTTTAGATCATCGACCTTGCTATGAATGTTGCTTGTATTCAGGTGGAATGTCTTAACCATGTCATTTTGACATCATTCTGCTTTTGAAGTGAATTTGATGCTCAGTTTTGTTTCTCCTAGTCTCCATGGCATCTTTTTGACTTGCTGTTTTCAAATTCATGTCCTACCAATTTGAGTTACTCCTCAGATTCCCATTCCCCTGATTAGTTAGTTTAAACCCAGCCCATCAGCATGAACAAATCTCCCTGCTGGGTTATCAGTCCTTGTTCCATTAAGGTGTAACCGATCCAACTTATAATGGTCCCACCTGCCCCAAAATCAGCCCAAATTCCTCAGAAATCTAATGCCCTCCCATCTATACCAGCTCCTCATTTATGTATTCAAACTTATTGAGAGAGCTTGTTTCTCTGAATTGAATTGAATTAGAACATAGAACAGTACAGCACAGAACAGGCCATTCAGCCCACGATGTCGTGCCGACCATTGATCCTCATGTAAGGTAAATCTAATGTACGAACCCTCAAATTTCTGTGACCATATGCATGTCCAGTAGTCTCTTAAATATCCCCAATGAACTTGCTTCCACAACTGCTGCTGGCAATGCATCCCATGTTCTCACAACTCTCTGCGTAAAGAACCCACTTCTGACATCCCCTCTATACTTTCCGCCAAACTTAAAACTATGACCCCTCATGTTAACAATTTCTGCCCTGGGAAAATGTCTCTGGCTATCAACTCTATCCATGCCTCTCATTATCTTGTACACCTCAATTAGGTCCCCTCTCTTCCTTCTTTTTTCCAATGATAAAAGTCTGAGCTCAGTCAACCTCTCTTTGTAAGATAAGCCCTCCAGTCCAGACAGCATCCTGGTAAACCTCCTCTGAACCCTACATTGCCAAGGATCCTGTCTTTAATCCTGTACTCAACTTTCAAGATCGACCTTCCAAAATGCATCACTTTGCATTTATCCAGGTTGAACTCCATCTGCCACCTCTCAGCCCATCTCTGCATCCTGTCGATGTCACGCTGCAGCCTATAACAGTCCTCTATACTGTCAACGACACCTCCAACCTTTGTGTCTTCTGGAAACTTGCTAACCCTTCCTTCACTCTCCTCATCCAAGTCATTAATAAAAATTACAAAGAGTAGAGGCCCAAGAACGGAGCCCTGTGGAACACCACTCACCACAGACTTCCAGGCAGAATACTTTCCTTCCACTACCATTCGCTGTCTTCTGTCGACCAGCCAATTCTGTATCCAGACAGCTAAATTTGCCTGTATCACATTCCTCCTGACCTTCTGAACGAGCCTATCATGGGGAACCTTATCAAATGCCTTGGTGAAGTCCATATACACCATATCCACCACTCGACCCTCATCAACATGTCTAGTAACATCCTCAAAGAACTCAATAAGATTAGTGAGGCATTACCTGCTCCTCACAAAGCCATGCTGACTGCATTTAATCAAGCCATGCTCTTCCAGATGGTCATAAATCCTATACCTCAGAATCCTTTCTAACACCTTGCAGACGACAGACGTGAGACTGAATTGAATTTGTTGTCACGTGTACCGAGGCACAGTGAAAAGCTTTGTCTTGTGAGCAATACAGGCAGATCACATAATTAAGTAGCATAGATAGTAAATAATAGGTAAACAGCAGCAAAAACATAAACACAGGTACAGACAAATGTTAAGAGTTTGTGAATCCATTCAGTATTCTAACATCAGTAGGGTAGAAACTGTTTCAAAACCAGTTGGTGCATGTGTTCAGGCTTCTGTACCTTCTCCCCGAAGGTAGAGGTTGTAGGAAAACATTGCCAGGATGGGATGGATCTTTAAGAATGCTGGTGGCCTTTTCTTGACAGCGGGCCTGGTAGATGGATTCCATAGATGGGAGGTTGGTCTTTGTGATTATCCGGGCTGAGTTCACCGCTCTCTGTAACCATCTCTGATCTTGAATGGTACAGTTGCCATACCAGATAGTGATACATCCAGACAGAATGCTCTTGATGGCGCACCTATAAAAGTTAGCAAGAGTATTCGCCATCATGCCAAATTTCCTCAGCTGCCTGAGGAAGAAGAGATGTTGTTGGGCCTTTGTGACTAGTGCGTCCACATGAAGAGTCCAAGAAAGCTTGTTATGGATGACCACTCCAAAGAGCTTGACACTCTCCACTCGTTTCACCTCTGTGCTGTTAATGTGTAGGGGGGGCATTAGAAACATCCCGCTGAAAGTCAATAATGAGTTCCTTGGTTTTGCTGGCATTGAGAGCTAGGTTGTTCTCAGTGCATCATTTATCTAAGTCTTCCCACTTCCTGTCTGTAGTCTGTTTCGTCGCCATCTGAGATTCGACGGACTATGGTGGTGTCATCAGCGAAGTTGTAAATGGCATTGGTCTGGTATTTGGCAACGCAGTCATGGGTATACAGTGAGTACAATAGGGGGCTGAGTGTACACCCTTGGGGGGCTCCAGTATTGAGTATTAGTGACGATGAAATATTGTCCCCAATCTTCACTGATTGTAGCCTGTGGGTCAGTAAACTGAAGATCCAGTTGCAGAGAGTGGGGCTTAGTCCGAGATCACTAAGTTTAGTATTTAGTCTCGAGGGGATAATAGTGTTGAAGGCTGAATTGTAGTCAATGAGTAGGATTCTTACGTAGCTGTTCTTGGTATCAAGATGTTCTAGGAAAGAGTGAAGGGCAAGTGATATGGCATCTGATGTGGATCTGTTGGTCCGAAAGGCAAATTGGATTAGGTCAAGATTAGTGGGGAGGCTGGAGTTGATTAATGCCATGACCAGCCTTTCAAAGTACTTCATGACCACCGAAGTTAGGGCCATTGGGCGATTGTCATTGAGACATGCTGCATGAACCTTCTTAGGCACAGGGTTCATGTTGGCCCTCTTTAAGTTTTCTCAAATTAATTTAATCCCCTTGACACTCCTCATTTGTTTCTTCCACAGGTGAAACATTAACAGCTACACCCACCAACTCTGATCGTCCAATGTTAATATGTGTTAATACCAGTGCAGATGTATGGGCCTTAGTGGGAATGTGCAAATCGGCTGGGAGTTCAACATCATAGTTGCCTGACCAACTGCTAGATGCTGAGATAATGAAGAATTCAGGGAATTGGTGGAGCACTGAAAATGACCTAATTGCCAAGCTGCAACGCCAGTGACAAACCTATAGATTTGTCTGTCAGAAGGCAGTTGCTGCTTGTATAGCACAAGGCACACGGAGATGTAGCAACAATTCTAGATGGTGTTGAATGCACTGGCATGAACAGTGAGGGAAATCATCCAGGTCATGCATCTTGCATTCATCTGCCTTTCTCATTGGGCCTTCCTCCTCTGAGAAAGTGCTGACTATCATGGATACAAATCCAGAAGCTCACTTACATTAGATATGGGTTCCATCCTTCACTGCAATGCCTTCTGTCTGAGTTCCTGTGTCCAATGGCAGGGCAAGAGAGTGCCAAGGAGCCTGGAATCACATCAAGGTTCTGGACCCTCTTAGGAAAACAGTGAAGTCAAAATGAACATTGTAGTGGCAGGTGAGTAGGTTCTGTCTCCATCAGGGACAGTGCATGGTTGGGGCTTGTTCCACTAGGTCCTCCTGTGCTAGGTCTTTTCCTGTCTCGAGTACCAAGGTATTCAATTCATAGCCATCTGTATAATAAGTGAGACGTGAGCAGAGAAGTTTTAAACAGCTCTGTCTGTCTGGTCCAAACATTGCAACCTCTGATGGCCCTATTGGTAACATGATCTCTTGTTGCACTTTCTCTCCAACTCAGGACCAGATTTCAGATTCCTGGCACCTGGTAACATTGGAACAGCAGAAGGTCTTGCAGCTCATTGAACCTGCCTCACTGAACTAGACAAAGGCAGATTATCTCCTCAATGCCATTTTCCTGCACTATCTCCATATTCCTTAATGTTATTAGAATACAAAAACCTATCAATTTCTGCCTTGAATCAGCTCATGAGTGAGTTTCCACAGTCGACTTCAGTATAAAATTCTGAAGACTCACCACTTTCTGAGTGAATAAATTCTTTCTCATCTCAGTGTTAAACTCATGATAAGGGGTAAGTCATTTATGTCACTGGTTCTAGAGTCACAGCTAGGGGAAATATCTAATCTATATCCACTTTTCCTATTCTGTGAGAAGTTTGTAAGTTTTAATTGGATCACCTCCATTCTTTGAAACTTCAGTGAATTTGATCCAGATTTCTCAATCACTCCTCATAACACTGCCACTCCAGAGATTGATCTGGTGAACATCTGTTGCATTTCCTCTATGGCAAGTACATCCTTCCTTAAATACCAAGACCAAAACTGTTCACAGAATTCAGGTGAGGTCTCACCAAGGCTTGTACAGGTGCAACAAAATATTTTTTCCTCCAGTACCCAAACACCCCTGAAATGAAGGCCAACATTCCATTTGCCTTCCAAATTGCTGTCAAGTGCCACATGACTGAAGAGACAAAGTTGCTTTGGATACATCTTACCATTTACAAATATTCTGCCTTTGTGTTTTTTTTATACAAGAGTGAATAGGTGACACTTATTTACATGATATTCTGTGTGCCATGTTCTAGCCTATTCTTTTAGCCTGCCCAAGTGCTCTTGAGCCTCCTTGCACCTTCCTCACAAATTACATTCCCACCCATTATAATGTCATCAGCAAACTTGGAAATATTGCTATTGGTTTCTGCATCAAAATCATTGATATTGAACAGTTGCATTATTGAAAATTGTTGTGTTTTTGTAACAGATACTGAATAGATTATGAACAATTGTGAATCTGTCACTGACCCATGCAGTATCCATTAGTAGCAGCCTGCCATTCAGAGAATGATCCATTTATGTGCACTGTATTTTCTGTCTGTTAACCAATTCTCATTCCATACTAGTATATTGCACTCAAGTTCATGTGCTCTAATTTTACTTCCTAAACTCTTGAGTGGTTCAAATCAAGACCTAAATACAACACATCCTTTGATTCTTCTTTGTCTCTGTGACAAGGAATATCCCAAAGAAAACTCTAACAAGTTTGACAAATATTGATTTCCCTTACATTAATCCATGTTGGTTTTGTCCAATTTTGCTATTCTTTCCAAATGTTCAGTAATCTCATCCTTTATTCTAACATTCTCTGAATCTTACAGGTCTGTAGTTCTCTACTCTCCCTTTTACTCCCTCTTTAAATTGTAAGGTACTACTTTTCAAGATCTGCAGAATTACAAAAAATAACCACTAATACTTCCATTGTCTCTATTGTCACTTTCTTCAAAACTCTGAGAAGATTTATCAACACTCAATCCAATTAATCTTTCAACTACTACCTCTTTTAAAACTAATACTTTTGATTCATTAATTTCCCAAGCCCCTTTGGTTGTCAAGTATTTCTTTGAGATTTTCTATATTTCTTCCCTGAAAACAATGTAACTGTTTAATTTCATTGCCATGCCAGTGAAATAGTTGAGATTGTCCTGTTCTCGAACAGGACCACATTTACCCACAACACATTAAGTGGGAGATGATGCCTAGTGGTATTATCACTGGACTGTTAATCCAGAGATCCAGGTGATGGTCTGGGGTCTGTGGTTTTATTCTGCAAATAGTATTATCATCATTTCAATTTTCCTATATTATATGCTATAAGCAAAAATGAAGATGTGTTATCCATACATTTTGTATACATTTTTGTATAATTTGATGTGTGCATACTTTGCTTATGAAGACAAATTGAAGTAGTTAATGCTGTTACTTTTAAATGATGGCAGACTCAATTCTGAAATGCCAATTGTAAGCACTCCAACACTAAACAAGCAGTAGTTTCAGGTGAATTAGAGTTAGGTATCCTTCTCCATCTTTTTATATGCTGAAATAATATTTAGAATCAGCGGTTAGAGTACCACTAAGGGATAAGATAACTTGTGACTGCCTTCCCGGAGTGCTGCTCCTCCCCAGTCTGTCATTGGTGAGGCTGTCACCAGGGAGTTGAGTTGATCCAGGGATGCCTGGAGGCAAATTTTAAAATTCTAGTCAATCCCTAATAATAGGCCCAATAAGACATTTAATGGCATTAATTGGCTACCCATTGTTTGCCTCTGGAAAAATCAGGGAAGGATTGGAAATTAGTATACCTGGATTATCAAATTGACAAATGACACAAGTGGGAACACTTAAGGTAATGACCTGGAGACTTGAACTTTTGTCAACAAATTCTTTGTTGAGAAAAATGTAAGATGATGCGAGGGAACCTGAATGAGGTTCGTAGTGTGAAACTCCATGCCCACCTTTGTGCATTCTGTTCCAAATTGGGGCCTAGGATCAGAGTTAAAGATGTTCATGTATTAGCCATCTAGGACCCTTCCATTCCAGTGAAGCTGAATAGTCCAGCATAAGAATTGTCTGTCAAAGAAGTGGGAGTCTGGAATGTCTGGTCTTCCATGTCTCTCACTGCTCCCACAGCCAAATTATTGAGATATTTCTAAAATGAGTACTTGTGCAAAAATTTGTTCGTAAAAGTTTGTCACCAGGTGCAACTTGAGTCATTTGTCAACCTGATGTCCAGGTTCTCACCTAATAACTCACAATCCTTTCCTAATTCAAGAGGTGAGGGATGATGCCAACACGCTTTTAACTGCTTGTAAGGGTGGGATGGAGTGTATCCAGATCTCAAACTATATTCTGGTTCTTCTGCCAAATTCCACTCAATTTCTGGAAGCAAAGACATCAAAACAATCACAGCTATTGAATGAATGATTTTTATTGTCACGTGTATTTTTATCGTGAGAAAAAGAGTGAATACAGTGAAAAGCTTTTCCACTGTTGCCACTTCGAGTAGTCTTATGATATCTTGAAACGGATAAAGGTGGATAGACCTGATCACGAGTAGTCTTATGATATCTTGAAACGGATAAAGGTGGATAAATCCCCTGGACCTGATCAGGTGTACCCGAGAACTCTGTGGGAAGCTAGAGAAGTGATTGCTGGGCTTCTTGCTGAGATATTTGTATCATCGATAGTCACAGGTGAGGTGCCGGAAGACTGGAGGTTGGCAAATGTGGCGCCACTGTTTAAGGAGGGTGCTAAGGACAAGCCAGGGAACTATCATCGATAGTCACAGGTGAGGTGCCGGAAGACTGGAGGTTGGCAAATGTGGCGCCACTGTTTAAGGAGGGTGCTAAGGACAAGCCAGGGAACTATAGACCAGTGAGCCTGACCTTGGTGGTGGGCAAGTTGTTGGAGGGAATCCTGAGGGACAGGATGTAATGTATTTGGAAAGGCAAGGACTGATTAGGGATCGTCAACATGGCTTTGTGCGTGGGAAATCATGTCTCACAAACTTGATTGAGTTTTGTGAGGAAGTAACAAAGAGGATTGATGAGGGCAGAGTGGTAGATGTGATTATATGGACTTCAGTAAGGCATTCAACAAGGTTCCCCATGGGAGACTGATTAACAAGGTTAGATCTCATGGAATATAGGGAGAAGTAGCCAATTGGATACAGAACTAGCTCAAAGGTAGAAGACAGAGGGTGGTGGTGGAGGGTAGTTTTTCAGACTGGAGGCCTGTGACCAGTGGAATGCCACAAGGATCAGTGCTGGGTCGTCTATGTTTTGTCATTTACATAAATGATTTGGATGTGAGCATAACAGGTACAGTTAGTAAATTTGGAGGTGTAGTGGACAGCGAAGAGGGTTACCTCAGATTACATCAGGATCTTGACCAGATGGACCAATGGACTGAGAAGAGGCAGATGGAGTTTAATTCAGATAAATGCGAGGTGCTGCATTTTGGGAAAGCAAATCTTAGTAGGACTTATACACTTAATGGTAAGGTCCTCGGGTGTGTTGCTGAACAAAGAGACCTTGGAGTGCAGGTTCATAGCTCTCCTATCGGAAAGATGTTGTGAAACTTGAAAGGGTTCAGAAAAGATTTACAAGGATTTTGCCAGGCTTGGAGGATTTGAACTACAGGAAGAAGCTGAACAGGCTGGGGCTGTTTTCCCTGGAGCATCGGAGGCTGAGGGGTGACCTTATAGAGGGGTATGGATAGTGTAAATAGGCGAAGTTTTTCCCTGGGGTTGGGGAGTCCAGAACTAGAGGGCATAGGTTTAGGGTGAGAGAGGACAGATATAAAAGAGACCTGAGGGGCAACGTTTTCTTGCAGAGGGTGGTACGGGTGTGGAATGAGCTGCCAGAGAAAGTGGTTGAGGCTGGTACAATTGCAACATTTGAGAGGCATTTGGATAGGTATATGAATAGCCAGGGTTTGGAGGGATATGGGCCGGGTGCTGGCAGGTGGGACTAGATTGGGTGGGATATCTGGTCAGCATGGACGGTTGGACCGAAGGGTCTGTTTCCATGCTATACATCTCTATGACTCTAAGAATAAAGAAAAAAAGGAAAGATATAGCTTAAAGCAAGTCCATCAGTCCTGAGCCAGCTCATCATCAACAAAATTTGTGCCGACATTTTGGGGCTTTTGGTATGTAAGCCTTACAATGAATCAGCAACATTGTAGTCAAGATAGCTAATTGAAATTCTAAGAACAGAAATATGGTCAAAGTTCTTTAATCAAATATCTAGGTGCCCTGGCTCGATCTCCTTCTTGGGCTTGCTGTAAGTTTTTGCCTGGTAACAGTCATGTGAAGTAACATGAAGCATTTTTAAAAATTAAATCACCTATATCAATGAAAGTAGTAATTGAACAATTTCTTGGCATTTTGCACAGAAGAGTACCGTCTGAGTGAAATCTGCGGAACACTTTTTAAAATCTAGGTAATAATTCTAATTTACATTTACTCCAAAATATAACAGCATTCATAAGACGTATAGTCATCTTCGTTTCTTTAAAATTATAAAAATAATTTCAATTTATGTTTAAATAACATCTTTAACAGTTGCATTAATTATTTGGTCTGATGATTAAGATAGAACCATAGGATTAATTTTAATGATGACTTTAAGGAAATTGAATAATCCAACTGTACTTCACTTCCCTGTCAGTGAACAGAAGGGTTTTCATTGAAAACTGCACCTTCTCTGTGCCACCATGAATGTGACCCACATTTCCAATTCAGTTTAACTGCTCTGTCAGATGTTTCAATGAGCAATCATGGAATTGATCTTATTTGTTCCTGCCAGTGGGAAGATGGGCTGGAGCCTGTTGCCAACTATCAATTACACCTCACAAGATTTTCTTTACCACCACTGTCAACGACAGGACTGTACAGACTATGTTGCCAAAAGGTCTACTGAACAATTCCTTTTGAAGAAAATAAGTTCAAAGGCGAAATTACATATGTATAGACACGAATATAAATGATATTAAAAGGAAACCAGATTTCCCAGTCATGATAGAACCCATTTAATGTTTAGTTCCTATTTATTTTGACCCTTTGAGACATCTTTCCTACCCCCCTAGCTGTCAGTCTGTTTAAAGTATGAACTGTGCTGCCATTGTTTAATACATTCAAAGAAGCTGTTCATGCAGCTATATTAAATTAGAGTGTTGATACCATCATGATTCAAAACAAACAAACGTTTACACAATTCATTTGGTTTCTTTCTGAAAATTTTCAAAATTCACTTTTATTTTGGTAAATAATAAATTATCCCAACATATTTTTTCTAATATAACATGAAACAAAAGATATGCATTTTACAAGAACATAATTTGCCTTTAGTTATCACTGAAATACCTTGTTTTCATTGCTTAGTATGTAGAAATTTAGATACTATAATTACTTGAATGTAATGCTAAAGTATTCCACAGGCTTGTTTAAAATAATTTGAAATTAGAGCTCTTTTCGGAAAATAAGTATGTACATCTTGCACTGCCAAAAATCCAATTGGAATCTACAAGCTGCATATTATGAAATCCTGCACATGACGCATTCTCAAAGTGCACAGTCTGCGTTATGTGGGGGAGAAGCACTGAGGCATAATTTGTTGTCGTAAAGCATAAGACCATAATATGCAGCAGAAGTAAGCTGTTCTGTCCAATGAGTCTGCTCCTCCTTTCAATGAGATCATGGCTGATCTGATAATCCTCAACTACACTTTCCTGCTTTTTCTGCATTACCCTTGATTCCCTAACTGATTAAAAATCTGTCTGTCTTAGCCTTAAACATACTTAATGACTCAGCATGTATAGCCCTCAGTAGTAACGAACTCCACAGATTCACTATGCTCTGAGAGAAGGATTTATTCCTCATCTCTGTTTAGGTGGCACGGTGGCTGAGTGGTTAGCACTGCTGCCTCACAGCACCAGGATCCCAGGTTCAATTTCAGCAACTGTCTGTGTGGAGTTTGCACATTCTCCTCCGGGTGCTCTGGTTTTCTTCCACAGTCCAAAGATGTGCAGGCCTGGTAAATTGCCCATAGTGTTAGGTGCATTAGTCAGAGGGAAATGGGTTGGGGTGGGTTACTCTTCGGAGAGTCTGTGTGGATTTTTGGGCCGAAGGGCCTGTTCTCACACTGTAGGGAATGTATTCTAAAATGTATTCTGTCCTAACTGGGCAACTCATTACACTGAGACTATACCCTCTCCAGATACTCTCCCACAAGAGGAAACAACCTCTCCAAATCTACCTTGGCAAGCCCCAAAGGATCCTGTATGTTCTAATAGTCACCTCTCATTCTTCTAAACCGTGATAAGCACAGGCCCAACCTGTTTAACATCTCATATGAAAATTTCTCCATACCCAGCATCAACTTAGTAAATCATTTTTGGGCTTTGACAGCAGTGTCAATGATCTCAGCTATCATTTTACTGATAGGGTAGTGACTGACTGGTGGGATATGACCTTCATAAACTTGAGCTCAAGGTAGGGTGGCACGGTGGCTCAGTGGTTAGCCTCACAGCACCATGGATCTGGTTTTTGGAGTGTGCACATTCTATGCAGGGGTTCCCTCCTACTGTCCAAGGTGTGTGGGTTAGGTGGATTGGCTATGCTAAATTGCCCATAGTGTCCAGGAATGTGCAGACTAGGTGGATTAGCCATGGTATTTGCAGAGTTACAGAGATAGGGTAGAGATATGAGTTTGGGTGGGATGCTCTTTGTAGAGTTGGTGTGGATTTGAAGGGCTGAATGGCCTGTAGGGATTCTATAAAAATCTCATCACGTCAAGTTACTGACTTACACAGGCTCCAAATCAAACAATGTCTTGATTCTAAAATTCTAATTCTTATTTTCAAATCTCTCTATGTCCAGCCCAACTACTTTCCAAGATATTTACACTCAACTTGTTCTCGTCTTTTTAGAATCCCCAGTTACTAAAATCAATTAGTGATCACTGCACTGCACCATTATTTGCCATTCTTTCAGTTGAGTAGGCCAGAGCTTGAGAAGTCCCTACTAAGCCTCTCCATTTTCCTCTCTTAAGGCACACCTTAAATTCTATCATTTTGACCTATTTTCTGATCAAGATAATGAAGGCTTTTGAAAGAGTCAATCAGACATCAAGGCTGCAGTTTTAGAACCACTAGTAATTGATTCAAGGTATTTAGCAAAAGGACTAAAATAGAGACAAGGAGAACATTATTATAGAATGAGTTAAAGCAGATTCCATTATAACTTTGTAAAGAAAATTGGATAAGCCAAACCATTAGAAGGGCTATAGAGAAAAGGAAATGGAATGGGACCAATTCGACAATTCTTCCCAAGAGTTGATACCAGCATCATCTACTAAATGTACCTATTGTGCTCTGATTACATGCAACTTAATAGAAAATTAATAATTTGCAGCCCATTTTTATGGACAGATGGCTGCATCTTTCATTTGTATTTGTTGCTAATGATATTCTTGGTTTGAGATAGAAAGCTCCCCAGAGATTAAAATAAAGTCATTAGCAAAACATCACAAAGTATACAATTCTAATAAGATTATCTTCAACTTCATTTCCATTTGATTTTGTCTTCCAGAAATGCTTTTGTTATGCATGTGCTAATTATTTGAGTTGTTCCCCAGGTAATATGGATTGAATGTCCATTGGTGGATTGCTAGTGCCTCATTTAATTCACATACTTGCATGCAGCAGGCAAAATAACAAGGGTCTCCATATCTCAAATAATCTGAAGATGTTAGAGGACATTTGGCTTGTTGGAAATTGGCATCAGGCCTCCCTAAATTAATTTCCTCTATTGTCCACTGTTAATCCACCATAACATGTCTTTGCTTAGCCTGTCCCAGGGTAGATGTGTTGTCCCAGTCGAAATGGTGTTTTTTTTTCCCTCCGTATGTAGGGCTACGAAGGAGGTCATGTCTTTTTGTGGCTAGCTGGTGTTCGTGTATCCTGGTGGCTAACTTTCTTCCTGTTTGTCCTACGTAGTGTTTCTGGCAGTCCTTGGAATTTTGTAGATGACGTTAGTTTTGTCCATGAGATGTACTGGGTCTTTTAAGTTTGTTAGTTTTTGTTTGAGAGTGTTGGTGGGTTTGTGTGCTACTAGGATTCCGAGGGGTCTTAGTAGTCTGGCTGTCATTTCTGGAACTTCTTTGGCAAAGACATGCCAGAGAATTCCTAGAGACCTGGCACTCCAACCACAAAGCCATAAACAAACACATAGATCTAGATACCATCTATCAACTCCTCAGAAAACAAACAGGAAATGACATCACCACAAACTCCAGGAACCCCATCCAGGACAAACATATAAATAGAAAGCAGGAGACAACAGCTTCACTTCACTTGGAGGTCACCACTGATGATGTTACCTGGCCAGGTAATGAAACGTCTGGATATCAAACCTACAGCTCAGCGAGCAAATCTACACCCTAAACCTCAACCTGAGCTACAAACCTTCACAAACCTTGCACATTCATAGATAATATCTGTAAGGAAATGGACAAACTTAAGCAGCACCAGGCTTCCACTTTGTGGAGTTGGGCTAATGGTTGGTTGGGATCATTCAATATGTCATTTATTCAAGGAATTATGTTTTTATTGTTGTGATTCTTATTCTGTATTTCTTGTTTATGTTGCTTAAATATTGTATTCAGCAAATGCTGAAGCTTAAAATTCAATTGTTTTGCAACACTCTAGGTGACTTATATATTATTATTAGCTTGCTTTGCTTGTGTGATTCTGTTTGGGAAGAGTCAAAGGGGGGAGTTGTGGAGTATATTGAAAATTGTGTGATTAAGGTACACCATAACAAGGGTTATATCTACAAACACGATTGCAAAAAGCTAACTTGCAGGTGTGATCGAGACTAAGGAGATCGGTTTGAAGCAGATATGGAA
This sequence comes from Chiloscyllium plagiosum, assembly GCF_004010195.1. Classification (NCBI taxonomy): domain Eukaryota; kingdom Metazoa; phylum Chordata; class Chondrichthyes; order Orectolobiformes; family Hemiscylliidae; genus Chiloscyllium; species Chiloscyllium plagiosum. Next base: position 58,241,204 of record NC_057712.1, read on the forward strand.
CAGACCTTATAGATCTTATAGTTAGGGTGTGGGGAATAGCTTGAGACTATGACTCCAGATGATATCGTGGAATCGATTAATAGAATGTACTGACCATTATTTGCAGTTTCAGGGAGGATCAAGTAAAAACGTTTAAGAATCATGATTCAAGCTTTTCTGCAGAGGTCTCAACTTCCAACTATGTATTCTCCATATTAGAAGAAATAAAGCCGGATATTTGAAAAGATCATGGACTTGTTCCTTATTTCTTAGGAACCCCTGAGAGAAATTACAATCCCGAATTTTGTCAACTAAGAAGTAGAGGCATTTGTGTGTCATTCGGTGGTGATGGAGCTAACTCTAAAAATGACAGTCATTACCATAGCAGCATAACTTATTGTTTTTAAAGATGCTTGGCAGCATGAAATATTTGGTTTTTTAACATTAACTATATTAACATAAAATTTTGTAATGAATGGTATCCTTGGGTGGCTCATCCTCTTGAGGGAATTTTCTTTTTAAATCGTTAAACTTCCTACTTTTAAGTAATTTGTGATAATGTTGTTAATGTTAGTGAATCTAATTACTACATAGAAATGCTGCTCCACAAAAGATGTACTATTAATATAGGCAACAGAAAAAACAGAGATGCATGCTCAAGTAAAATATTTTCCTTGAGTATTTGAGCTTGCCAATTGCATACAAAATTGGCTCACTGGCAGGAGATAGACAGTGGTGGTGGAGGGTTGTTTTTTGGATTGAAGGCCTGATACCCAGCAGTGTTCCACAGGAATTGGTGCTGGGTCCACTTTTGTTTGTCATTTTCATAAATGATTTAGATGAGAATAAAGAAGACATGGTTAGTAAGTTTGCAAATGACACCAAAATTGGTGTTATAGTGCATAGTGAAGAAGGTTTTCTAAGATGACAAAGAGATCTTAATCAGTTGGGTTAATGGGCTGAAGAGTGGCAGACGGACTTTAATTTGGATAAATTTGATGTATTGCATTTTGGTAAAATAAACAAGAGCAAGACCTATACAGTTAAAAGTAGTGCCTTGAGTAGTGATGTGAACAGAGAGACCTCGGGGTTCAAGTACAGAATTCTTTGAAGTTTGAACCACATGCAGACAGGTGATTAAAGAGGCGTTTAGCAGGCTTGCCTTCATTGCTCAGATATTTGAGTATTGGAGTTGGGATGTTATATTGAGATTTTACAGATGTGGTGCTTTCAAGACTTGGAGGCATATTTTTAAGGTGAGCCACATAAGATTTTAAAAACACATGAAGGGCAACGTTTTTATGCAGAGGAATATGTGTGGAGTGATTTTCAGAAGAAGTGGTGGATGTGGGTACAGTTACAACATTTAGAAGACATTTGGATAAGTAAATGAATAAGAAATGTTTGGAGGGATGTTGTCCAAGCAAGGCAGGTGGGACTAGTTTTTTTTTAATATATTCCTTAATGGGCTGAGGTTAGGCCAGCATTTACTGCCCATCCCTATTTATCCAGAGGGCAGTTAAGAGTCAATCACATCGCTGTGGGTCAGGAGTTACATGTCATCCAGACCAGGTAAGGAAGGCAGTTTCCTTCTCAAAAAAGACATTTGTGAACCAGATGGGTTTTTCCAACAATCAGCAATGGATTCATGGTCATCATTAGACTCTTGATTCCAGATTTTTATTAAATTGAAACTTCACGATCTGCCATGGCAGGATTTGAGCCCAGATCCCTGGGACATTAATTGGATCTCTGGAATAACAGTTCAGTGAAAATAGCACAGGCCATCATCTATGGTTAGCATAGACTAACTGGATTGAAGAATCTGTTTCCATGCTGTATGACTCTATCACTCTTATTTCCTCAGTTCCCTGAGTGACACTAAGAGGTTGCACAAAGCATCAGATGACTTCCCTAAACAGTTTGGTAAGTAACATTTTTAAAAGTATATAATAATGCTGCAGCATTTTCTCGACTAAATTGCTGCTGTAAGTTTTGCATGTTTTTCTCCCTCACTTTCCTGAAGGTGCTGACTGAGATGAGAAATAGTTTAGAAGGTAAAAACTGTCTTTTACCACTTCACCCAAGTGGCCAGTTTTACATGAGCTTTCAAAATGAATGTTGCTAGGGTGCAACCATTTCTTAAAAGATGCTAACGAGAATACATTATTTACTGAGTAATGGCAATATATGGGATTCTAGCTAACTTCTGGCTAGGAGTGTTAAAGTAACTTGGATCCATACAACCACCCCACTGAGATCCATTGACATGGCACAGATGAGGTAGGTGTAAACTTCCTGGTCTGCAGAATTAAGGATGCTAATTGTTAAGATACCTATAGAGACCTATAGGTATGAATATTCCAACAACCAGCAAGAAAAATTGAAAATCAAGATTTGACAAACAAACTGAAATCAATATCAACTATACATTACTTAGGAGTCAATTAATAAATTAACCTATAGAAAAAATAATTCTCCTCAATAAATAATTAATGCATGATAGCCTGCATCCCAAAGTGTCAAAGGAGGTAACTATAGAGATCATTAATGCATTGGCAATTATCTTCCAAAATTCTGGAAGGTAGATTCTGGAATGTTTCCTATGGATTACTAGGCAGCAAATTTCACCCACTATTTAAGAAGGGAGGGAGAAAGAAAACAGCGGACGACAATAATAGGGACGTTGCTTGAATCTATTATGAATGATGGGTAACTAGATGGATGATAATGATTTGAATTAACATAGCACAGATTTGTGATTGCATGTTGTGTTTGATGAAATTGTTGAAGCATTTTGAAGGTGCTACTAATAGAATTGATAAAGACAACCTGATGGATGTAATATACTTAGATTTTCAAAAGGGTTTTGATAAAGTCTCCCACAGGAGGCTGGTTAGCATAATTAAAGGACATGGGATAGGAGGTAATGTCCTGCCATGGATTAATGATTAGCTAACAGACAGAAAACAGAAAATTGGAATAGATTAGTCATTTTCACATTGGCAGGCAGTAGGATATTGCAAGGATCAGTACTTGTGACAAAGAACTCTAAATATCCTTGTCGACAAGTCACCAATGGTTAATGTGCAGATGCAGCAAGGTGTAAGGAAGGTTAATGTAATGTTAAATTTTATAGTAATCTGATTTAAGTACAGGAATAGTGAAGTCTTGCTTCAATTATTTCAGATCTTGGTTACACTGCATCTGAAGTACTGTGTGCAATATTGGTCGCCTTATCTCAGCAAAGATATCATTACTATAGAGTAGGTGTAATGATGGTTGACCAAAATTGTTCCCAGGATCGTGGGGCTGTTCTCTAAAGAGACATTGAGCAAACTGGGCCTGTACACAGTCCAGTTTGAAGAATAATAGGTAGTCGCATCAACACTTACAAATTACGAAACAGTCAGACAGGGTAGCTGCAGGTATGGTAGGTAGGGTGTCTAGAACCAGAATCAGTTAGCAATAGTTGCAGACAATCATTTAATTTCTCCAGCTTAATCTTGCTTCATAGGGCAGTCCTGTCACCTTAGGACAAGTCTGTTGAACCTTCATTACACTTGTTCTATGGCAATAGTATTTTTCCTGAGATAAGGAGACCAAAGCTGCACACAGTAACATGGTGCGATTTAACCAAGCTTCTACACAATTGAAGCAAGACTTCTGTACTCCGCTACTCAAATCGTCTTGCAATAAAGCTAATATTCCAGTTGTCTGTCAGACAGGTTGTTGCACCTACAGGTTATGTATTGATGAAGACACCTTCATCCCTTTGTACATCTACACTTTCCAACTTTTTATACTTCACATTTCTCCACACTATATGTCATCGTCCATGTTCTTGTCTTCCGAAGTCACTTTACATCTACCTCTCAACTCATATTCTTTGCATTATCTGTAAATTTGGAAATATTATACTTGGACACCAAATCCAAATCATTGGTATACAGTATATTGTGAAGGAATTGGGCTCAAGTAGTGATCCTTGCAGCAGCCCAATTGTCACAGCCTACCATTGCAAGAATGATCCATTAATGACTTCACTTTGCTTCCTGTCTGTGAGTGAATCATTAAACCATGCCAGTATCATAAAATCATAGAATCCCTACACTGTAGCAACAGGCCATTTTGGCCCAACAAGTCCACACTGAACGTCCAAAGAGTATCCTACCCAGACCTATTCCCCTACTCTGTTATTTTACATTTCCTTTGTCTAACGCACTTGGCCTACAAATCCCTGAATACTATGGGCAATTTAGCATGGCCAATTCATGTAATCTGCGCATCTTTGGACTGTGGGAGGACCACCCATAGGAAACCCTCGCAGACACAGGGAAAATGTGCAAACTCCACACAGACAGTTGCCTGAGACTGAAATCAAACCCGGGTTCCTGGCACTGTGAGGCAGCAGTGCTAACCACTGAGCCATTGTGCCATATATTACCTATTATCCCATGGGCTTTAATATTTCTAACCAGTTTTCTTTTGGGCACTTTATCAAAACTTGTTTTGAAAATCTATGTATACCACTTCCATCAGCTTTGCTTTGTTAATGATGTGGATAAAAAGACTCCCATAAGTTCATCGAACACAATTTTCTATTTGCAAATCCACACTAATAATGCCACACTATGTCCAATCAGAACATCATTATCCGAAGAAAAAGCCTGTTAACTAGAGAGTCAATCAAGATTGTTGTACAGCACAAAGCCTTCTCTAATTACTATAAATCTGTTCAAAAATAACATCTCGATAAAAATTGATGCCTGGCAGGCAGCATTATTGAATGTTTAATGAGGATATTTGTTCAACCAACATATGAGAAACAATTGATAATTCCACAATCATATGGCTAATTTAACCATTGTTATTAAATTCTGTGTTTCATTTGCAGATATACAAGTGAAAATGAAACCCCGTTTAAAAAATTGAAATAGTTTAGACTACTAACTATAATGTGCAGAACTAAGATCTTTCAAAGTGAGCTAAACATCGAATGACAGTTGGAATCAAAATCTTCACAGAGAATTGGATAGAGAATGCAACTAATTCAAAGAATTAATATTGCAAGTGCACCAGCAGTTTTATAATTCTGTGAAAGTCTAAAAAAAATACATGGATAGTAAATCCAGGGTGACCTAATGTGGCTTTTACAATGATTCTCTCCCAATCAAAGTAAATGTTTAAAACACTTGTAACCAATGTTCCTTTTAAGCTGAAAGACTGCACTGGTTCATTTTATTAAGTTACTATGGACACAGCAGTGCCAAAACATAAAAGAGCTTTGGGCACCTTAAACAAATGTCCTATGAACTACAAGACAAAAAGGATGCATTGCAAGCAACCTAAATCACATATAATGCATAGCAGAAAGACTGATTTTCTAAATCCAAAGGTAAACAGAATTCCTAAGTCAAAATCATAAAGTTATTTGTAGTTAGCATATGATGCTCCAAATATCCAATGATATTGGATTTTGTCTCATAGTTCCTGAACTAATATTTTTTATCTGCTATCATGGTAAAATTTGCTAAAGCATTCCAAGAATGTTGAAAGTCCAAGGGATAAGTGGAGGAAGGAGCTTACAGAAATTATTACCGCTAAAGAAAATGTAATGGGAAAGCTAATGGAACTTCAGGCTGGTAGGTCCCCTGGCCCTGATGGTCTGCATCCTACGGTCGTCAAAAAAATGGCTACACAGATAGCTGATGTATTGGTAATTTTGCAAGCCAGTTACCCTAACATATGTCATTGGGAATATCTTAGAATCCAACACAAAAGATCCAGTCATTTAGGAAATTATAATACTATCAGGCAAAGTCAACAAAGCTTTGCTGATACTACAAAGGCAGTAGAAAAGCAAGTTATGAGGCTGCATCTTACATTTTTTTGGCTAAGTGCCAGTTGTGTTGGGCTTTTTAGTTTATTTTGCCTCAAGGTCTAGTGAGATTGCTTACCATATCTTACTAAAATTACCTGATTAACTACCTAACCTGTCATATGGCATTACTGTCATCCAATTCTAGTCCCATCTTTCCACACATTATTTCCAGAACAATTTACCATTGAGTGGATATCGCAGAAAGACCAGCATCACTTATGTCCCTGCCACCTTTACAAGACCACTGCACATCTAGACAAGATTGGACTTGGGTGGGCAAAGTTAAAAATCACATAACACCAGGTTATAGTCCAACAGGTTCATTTGGAAGTACAAGTGTTTGGAGCGCTGCTCCTTCATCAGGGGCAGGATCATAGGATACAGAATTAAAGTAAAAGATCTAAGTATCAAACAACTGATGTGATGTATTGAGCAAACCTAGATTGCTGTTAAGTCTTTAATCACTTAAAATGAGGTTGCAGGTTTCAACTCATTAATATGCAAATCCCAGAACTTCTTTCAAGTCACATTCCCAAGATGACTTCAAGTTTTATTAAAAAAAATGACATCTCAGCTCAGAAAATGCATTAAAGGTATAAGGTTAGAATCAGACTGGTTCTATTTCCAAAGTAGGAATAGATAAAATGTATAAAATTCTGTGTCGTATGATCTTGTCCCACTAGTTACCTGGACAAGTGTTTGCAATCCACTATCATGACATCTCCCCACCCCAAGAAAGGAAAACAAATAATATTTATCCCTTTTGTCTGCATTCAACATTACAAGGTAAGTATGAAATAACAATACAAAAATTTAGATAACAACACAGTCACATTCAGCATTCTCTTTCTCCATCGTAACTTAGATTCAAAATTCATTAATAAATCCACTTCCTCGTTAGCATACTTGCGAAATCATACAGGTAAATATAAATATCTCAGTATTAAATGTGAGCTAGGTGTGGTTCTCTCATGAGAGCTGCTTTCATTATGATTTTTCCTTCTCAGCTTTAGTTGCTTAAATTTAAACTCCCTTTCTCTTTCCTTTTCTTGGAATTCTCTCCCTTCTTTCTGCTTCTACCTTTCTCTCTTGTCCTATTAATGCCTCTTTCACTCTTGTTCTTTCCCCTGCCTCTTTCTCTTTTTTCTCTTTCCAGAAATCCTAGTTCCTCTTTGTTCTATTGGAATTCTAGTTCTCATCCCCAATTTCCCACCTCTAGATATTTCACCCCTTGTTTTGTAATAGCGATCATTCTGACATTGAATTGTAAATTCACCTCAAAGTGTCTATTTATGTTTTTAAATCTTCAAAGATCAATATCCTTAATTTTTCATCCTGTTATGGACTTATTAGCATTTAAATGTTACAGGATCAACAAAACATATTTTGCAGCTTTTCTTTTAAATAGCTTTTGAAGGTACAATTTACTTTCCGCACACCAGTTTTGTCATTAGCCTGTAGGAATGTATTGGTTGACAATCTAATTTACTCCAATTAAGTGAGGAGGTATGAATTGGTTCACCTCTTGTTATCCTCCTTGATTGAATAGAAAAAGAAATTTAACTTCTTTTTAACATGCATCTATGTCCCTCTCCCATTAAAAATTAATCGATTAAGCAAAAACATTGAGGAGCCAATTACACAGTTTTCTTAAGTTACTAACCCGCAAAAAATGTAATAAAGACATGACATCAAACATACCTGCACACACAACATAGGCACAAAGTTTAAAAAGGGTAATGCCAAATATAAAAGGAGAAGAAGGATAAAGGAATACGTTTAAACCCCTTCGGATGTTTTTGAGTTGATAGGTTTTAACCTGAGACCATAGTTCGTGAGGAATTTCCTGGACCAATGACAGCCATGAATATTGCAAAGATCTTTGAATTCTCAGGATTTAGATATTTGTCTGATTTGCTTTCTCAACAGGCTTCATCCTTCCAGTCACATATCCTCTGATCTGGCAAAAATAGTTTCCTCAAATACATCTCATTTGAGTATTCATGTGTCTGGATAAACTGCATGTTAGATATTTGGAGATGATGTCTTTCATCTTCAGCATGAGAAATTTACCATAACAGTATAGATCAAGCAAAGATACAAGCTTATTCAAGCTTGAATGGTTTCAATCCCTTGACGTAAGATGGGCATTTCAAGTCAGACTAGTTTCTTTTATTGATGGTTTCATGAAGCTTGCCTCAGCCTGTGGTCAGATAATTATAATAGCTATTTAAATCAATGTCTTTTTTCTCCTTTCTAAAGAATATCCATGAAAGTCCCAGGTTTTAAAATCAAATGATGAAAATTAAAAATTGATAATCTATGTAATCACTATGACAACATATTGAATGTTTTTCTCTTTGCATTTCATTTACTCACTTCCCATATAAATATAATTCTCCATCTTTGTCTCTAAGCTTCTATTAAGACCATAAGACATAGGAGTGGAAGTAAGGCCATTCGGCCCATCGAATCCAACCCGGCATTTAATCATGGCTGATGGGCATTTCAACTCGACTTACCCGCATTCTCCCCGTAGCCCTTAATTCCTTATGACATCAAGAATTTATCAATCTCTGCCTTGAAGACATTTAGCGTCCCGGCCTCCACTGCACTCCGCGGCAATAAATTCCACAAGCCCACCACCTACCATTCCAGGGATCATCCATGTGAATCTCTGCTGGACACGCTCCAGTGCCAGTATGTCCCTCCCGAGGTGTGGGGCCCAAAACTGGACACAGTACTCCAAATCGGGCCTAACCAGAGCTTTATAAAGTCTCAGTAGCACATTGCTGCTTTTATATTCCAACCCTCTTGAGATAAATGACAAATTATTGATATTAATTTGATTCTGTCTTGCTATCTTTCTGTTTCTCATCTGCTGGGCTGAGTCTTACTGTACTTTGTCAATTTTCATGGAGAGTTTCTCTCTGGTTCTCTCAATGAGGACTAACAGGTTTTCTTGCACTATCATCCCAAACCTACCTCACTAATTACTTACCACAAGCTTATGACGTCTCTCATCTGATGCTAGCTGGTTTCTCCCACTCACCTTGACCACAAGAACTGCTGAGCTATCCCAGAATAGACCGCCATTCTTGGCACTGGCACCACCTTTAAAAAACCTTTGTAAGCTCATAGAAGTGCTGACAGTACACCACCATCCTGCATGGTTTATGAAATTTGCCGCTGATTTGACAGAGAAGGGGAAATTGCTGTCATGTCCTAAAGGCATGGACTACAAGATCTTGATTTATGAAGGGAGATATCCGCTATCCACAAGACCACCACTCGAGGACTTGACACCAGACCCTGCCAGTCTGGTCTGAGTGCTGAGTGTGTTTTGAGCTGTTTGGTGGGAAATCCAACACTGTGGGAAGCATGCCAATGATCTACATTGCTCTTCCAAGTTATGTGCTCCCATCTAATCTCTGCTACTTTACAATTACTCTATTTCTGCTACTGCACCCATCTCTCAGGGAGGCTCATGTTCTACTACTTCCACTATTGCATACAGCAACATCTCTCATTTGCTCTCACCCACCCAATTTCGTCACATCAGTAACCCTGTATGAACTTTGTGCTGCCTATTCAGTCACTCAGGACTGTTTCTCATCTTCCCACCACCAGCAACAGCACTAATGTCTGTGCCACCCACATTCATTCCACCCATTCCGTCCTTTAACCACAGTGCTGGAGAAAATGGCTGATTTTAATGGGCACATAAAGCTAAGACAGGTGGTTGGATGTCAAGCTTTTGGCTCCTCGCCCCCTATTTGGAGAGGGCCTTGACCATGTCCACTCCAAGCAGCCCCTTGACCATGGTCGAGCTCCTGGACATATATTGGAGACAGCTCTTGGTTACTGCATTGGGATTCCTAGACTGAAGAGCTTTTTCCTTGATGTAACTGATCCCTCCAACTTCAAGATATGGCCATTTGGTTGCTGCACATGCAGTGTCTCTGCTGTGTCAGTTGCCGGTGCATGGTGTGCATATTACACTAATGTAGCATGTTGGAATGTTGAGACCTGTCCACTCCCTTACCTGGTGAATACTGACAACCACGACAAGCTGCCTGGCTTTGTATCTATCCTGAAAAGCAATGTATGTCAATACAAGGCAGGGAAAGGCAGAGTGACTGCGAGCAACCAAGTAATTGTAATGTGTGTGAGCAAAAGGAAAGTAGCACGCAGCCCTGAAATGCAGTCTGGTCCAATCTGTAAGGTGAGAATCTGTCCGTGTTTGCAAGGCATCCTTGCAGCAGTATTCAATGAGAGAAGGCAGTGGACTTTGAAGTGCAGCATTAAAGTGAAGAATCATACAGTAAGCAGATTGAAGATGGGCTATGATGGTGCAAAGCTATGTCAGATGCCAACATCTGTGGCATAGAGTGCATGTAGTCACTGCCCATGGAGTATGGCATGAGATAATCATGCAGTTGCTGTGGGTATGTTAACCAAGCTGGGAAGTTGGTTTGCAGATGTTTCATCCCTTTTCTAGGTGGCATCCTCAGTACTGTGGAGCCTAGAAAAGGGATGAAACATCTGCAAACCAACTTCCCAGCTTGGTTAACATACCCACAACAACTGCATGATTATATGAGATAAGCATGCTGAGTATCCAAGATGGAGAGCTGGAGGGGCAATAGGCAAGCTGGAGTTGCCAAGTTCAAGCTCTGACTTCCATTTCAAGAATTCTCAACATCTAGTTTCTGTCCGGCGTATGGTAGAAGAGGAACCTGCATATTAATGAGGCTGGATTAGGTATTAATGAGGCTGATAATGACAGTAATTACTATTAATATGCCTCTTGCTGCCCCCAAGGATCTCACCTCAACATGCTCTGCTGGAAAATGAAACTTATTGATTCCAACATTGAGAAAGGCTTTGCTAGAATTCTCTTCAGATTCTTCCAGATTTCTCACCATAAACATTGTCATTCAGAGCCCTATAAAATTCTGTATTCTGCGTCTCTTCAATTTCCACTTTGTGTTGTAAGATTATCGAGTCACAGAGCTGTATAGCACAGAAACAGACTCTTCAGTCCAACTCGTCCATGCCGGCTAGATATTCCAAATTAATCTAGTCCCATTGGCCAGCATTTGGCCCATATCCCTCTAAACCCTTCCTATTCATATACCCATCCAGATGCCTTTTAAATATTGTAATTTTACCAGCCTCCACCACTTCTTCTAGCAGCTCATTCTGTACATGCACTACCCTCTGAGTAAAAAAAAGTTGCCCACTATGTCCCTTTTAAATCTTTCCCCTCACACCATATACCTTCTTCACTATCCTGTCAACCTGGAACTTCACTTTTAAGGAATTATGAACCTGCATTCTAAGGTCTCATTGCTCAGCAACACTCCCCAGGATCTTACCATCCTTCCCTGATTTGCCTTTCCAAAATGCAGCACTTCATATTTATCTAAATTAAACTCCAACTGCCATTCCTCGGCCCACTGGTCCATCTGATCAAGGTCCTGTTGTACTCTGAGGTAACCTTCTTCGCTATCCACTCCACCTCCAATTTACTTATTAACCATACCCCCCCATGTTCACATTGAAATCATTTATATAAATGATGACAAGCAGTGGACCCAGCACCAATCCTTGTGGCACGCCACTGGTCACAGGCCTCCAGTCTGAAAAGCTGTTAAACCACCATAACAATATTAGAAGGACAAGCAGAAGTAGGCCATTCAGCCAGTCAAGTCCATCCCACCATTCAATCAGAATGTACCCATACTGAACTCCACTTTCCTGCCTTTTCCACTTACTCATGATTCTCTTACTGATTAAAAATCTTTCTATGTCAGCATTGAATATACTCTGCTGCAAAGGATTCTACAGATTCACCACCCACTGAGGGAAGAAATTCCTCCTCATCTCTGTTTTAAATAGTGACCCCTTACTCTGAGATTATGCCCTCTGGTGCTTGACTTTCCCGAAAGGGGAAACAAATTCTCCAAACTATGTTTCAATAAGGTCTGCTCTCATTCTTGTAAATCTAATGAGCACAGGCCCAATTTACTCAACCTCTCCTCATATGACAGTACCTCAATGCCCAAGATCATCCTAGTGAACCTTGTCTGGACTGCTTCCAAGGAGAAAGTGAGGTCTGCAGATGCTGGAGATCAAAGTTGAAACTTTATTGCTGGAACAGCACAGCAGGTCAGGCAGCATCCAGGGAACAGGAGATTCGACGTTTCGGGCACAGGCCCTTCTTCAGGACTGCTTCCAATGCCAGTACATATTTTCTTAAATAAGAGACCTCAAACAATTCACAGTTTCTAACTATAAAATGACGAATGCCTTGACTAGCTTAATAAGACTTCCCTATTTTAATACATCACTCCCTTTGAAATAAATTGCCAATGTTCCATCATCTCTCCTTATTACCTGCTGGACTTGTATACCAGCTCTTTTGTGACTAAAACACATGATTCTCAAATTCTTCTCTGCTGTAGCTTTCTGCAATCTTTCTCAGTTTAAATAATATTTGGTTCCTGTGTTTGTCCTGCCAAAGTGCATAACATCACATTTTCCCATGTTATATTCCATCTTTGCCCACTTGTTTAAGCTGTCTCTATATGATACTTTGTGTCATCCTCAGCATTTATCTTCCCACTAACTTTTGTGTCATCTGCAGACTGTGGTGCTTTCACTTTCCTCATCCAAGCAATTAATATACAACATGAATAACTAGGGTCCCACCACTGATTTCTGAAGCACTCCACTGATTATGAGTCGCCATCCTGAAAAAGGTTCCCTTAACCCAACTCTGTTTTCTATTACTTGATCAATCCTCTATCTATGTTAATATACTACCACCAACACCACAGGCTCTTATTAAGTTCTGGAAGTAGGTTTGCTCACTGAGCCAGAAGGTTCGTTCCAGACGTTTCGTCACCCTACTAGGTAACATCTTCAGTGGGCCTCAGGCAAAGCAGTGTAGATGATTCCTGCTTTCTATTTATGTGTTTGGGTTTCTTTGGGTTGGTGATATCATTTCCTGTGGTGACGTCATTTCCTGTTCTTTTTCTCAGGGGGTGTTAGATGGGGTCTAACTCCATGTATTTGTTGATAGAGTTCCAGTTGGGATGCCATGCTTCTAGGAATTCTCATGCATGCCCTAAGATGGATGTGTTGTCCCAGTCGAAGTGGTGTCCTTCCTTATCTGTATGTAAGGATACTAGTGAGAAAGGGTCATGCCGTTTTGTGGCTAGTTGGTGTTCATGTATCCTGGTGGCTAGTTTTCTGCTTGTTTATCCAATGTGGTGTTTGTTACAGATCTTGCACAGTATTTTGCAAATGACATTAGTTTTGCTTGTTGGCTGTATTGGGTCTTACATCCAGAACCTCAACCTTAGCTACAAATCTTCTCAAAACTCGCTCTTATTAAGTTGTACATTATCAAGCGCCTTCTGAAAATCCTAATGTACATTATATCCACTGCTTCCTCATTATTTATCCTGCATGTTAACTCCTCAAAAAATTCTAATATATTTGTTCAGCATGATTTTCCTTTCGTGAAGCCACACTGAAACTCAAATTAAATGGAATTACAAAATCTAACTTAATCAGAACAAAATGTCATATTTATAAAATATTCCACCTTCCAGTTTTAACCAATAGACATAAATTAGGCTGGATTTGCCCACAGGTTATGGGACTCTATTTTTGGTACCAAACGTTAGTCATCATCCTGTACTATCCTCAATGAGACTGACCCAGAAATTTTCCTAAGGTTGGGTTCTAATTGGCAACTTCTAGTTCATCACGTCAGTAAGGATGGATAAGATGTTATTGCTGTTGATGTAATCAGAAGGCCGACAGTTCTGCATTCTTGATGCTACACGGAGAGATGATGGGGATCAAAAAAATGCTTCAACAATTGAACTGGAGCATAAAAAGTTTTAAAATTTAATCCCCTTAAGGCCAGACAGGCAGGATTCCTCTGATGGTCACCTAGGTTACAGAATGGTCTTTCCTGTCTATACCTGTCCCCACTTTGGGTCACACAGTCTCAAGCTCTAACTGCCTCCCAGAAAGCTACAAGGAGACTGACTGCATGAAGTCAGTGACTCCCCACATGACCAAGGATTTATAATTACCAGCAAAATGCTGGCAGCTTGGGTCAATAGTCCTAAATCTGGCCTGTAATTCTTTAAATTGGCTGCCTCCTTCCATTCACAAGGAGGCAATCCATCTGACCCCAATGTTGGGAAACTTTTCCTGTGGCAGCATTGTGACGAACAGACTTCCCAACTGGGTTCATATTATTTTGCCAGATTCCCTACTTCCTAACCTTTTTGATGGACTAGGAAATCCTGCCCATTAACTAATTTATAATTATCTTAAATAGATCATTGTTACTGTTAAAAAAGCACAGGAAGATTCTTTGGTACAATTTCAAACAGCATTACGCTACTACTTGAGGGAAACAAAGGTGTTTATTTTATGCCCTTCAAGAGCTTTGCTTTGATTGTTCTACACATCAATGAGCTTATGAAAGGTAAGCAGGAAATATTAATGCATACACTGTTTGTCCCAGTTGGATTGTTGTTATGTCTGACCTCTGTTTCAGCTAACCCAAGCAACAGCTGCTCCTTGTTAGGACTCAAAGATCCCTAAGCAATATATAACACAGCATAGGCAACCAACAATAATTAGAACAAAAATCATTGCCTTATGACCCAATCTGACTTTTACACATTTCTTAATATTCCATGTGAGATGGAAGATTTTATTTAAACTAACACTTTTGGTAAAGGTGAAAACACGTGTATAAGAGAAATGTTTATAATTTTGCTGCAAACAGAGACCAGAGGGAGATACATCCTTGTGGTAAAGTACAGAATATTCAATCCAAGGGTACTGAAATTCTGAGCCATTTCACCAGGTTCTTACTTCAGCAAGGGACTGCTTACATTCGAATGTTTCTATCAGTATAGTTAAAGTGACATTACCTCAAGACAGAATTACTTAAAAATAACTATAGATTGTCTGTGTTCTATGTTTCACAAAAATGAATACAAAGCCTGAACTAATACATGAGTTATGCTTTGTATGCAAGATTATGTAGTTTTCACACATAATTATAAAGCAGAACCATCATTAGAAGGAAAATGTGCAACGTTCAATAATCATCAGGAAGTATTTTATTTCCAACACGAAGTTCACTGATTTCTGTTACACGTATGAACACGTCATTCAGATAAAATTTTTGCTTGATTTTTAGTTATGGTTTTTTTCTCTCTGCTATCCATCAGCTGTCAAAAAAACTCATTTTCTGAAGAATTTGCCAAAAAGCATAATTCTGCTAGAATTCATTGTTTTAAAGCTTTAGGCAGATGTAGCTTGGATGCTTGTATTACCCCAACTCTACCTCAAAATGCTCGTCAGTCACACAACTAAAAGTCAGAGCCAAAAACATGATATGCAAATTTTTGAGATCACATTCCATGATAAAACCTCAAGATCAATCTTTATGAAAAATGACAGTAAGAAATAAAAATTGTGCTTTTACTAAATGCAATATTATGCCACTGTTAATATTCTTTGCAGAAAAAATTTTGTCACAAAATTGGAACACAAGCAGAAGTGATAGGCTTATGAATTCACTACAAAGAATGACAAAGGAAGAATTCTTTAATTTGTTACTGGAGTTTTAAAACACTAGGAATAGTGAAGCAGCATAAGGTAACATTCTTTTATTCACTCTTATGATGGAGTCAGGGGGGGCAGCATCTAGTGCACACCTGCAGTTGCCCTTGAGAAAGTGACGGTGAGCTGCCTTCTTGAACTGCTGCTGTTTATGTGCTGTAGGTTGATCCACAAAGCTTTTAGGGAGGGAATTCAAGGATTTTGATCCAGTGACAGTAAAAGAATATATATTTCTAAGTCAGGATGGTGAGTGGCTTGGGGGAAAATGCATGTGGTGATGTTCCCGTGTATCCGCTGCCTTTGTCCTTCTAAATGGAAGTGGTCATGGGTTTGGAAGATGCTGCCTGAGAATCTATAGTGAAGTTCTGCAGTGTATCTTGTAGATAGTACACACTGCTGCTCCTGAGCATCAGTGCTGGAGGGAATGGGTGCTTGTGGATGTTGTGCCAATCAAGCAGGCTGGTTCTTCCTGGATGACGTCAAGCTTCTTGAGCATTGTTGCAGCTGCACCCATCCAGGCAAGTGTGGAGTATTTCATCACACTCATGGCTTTGCCTTGAAGATGATGGACAGGTTTTGGGAATATTAGAAGGTGTGTTATGTGTTGCAGTATTCCTAGCCTCTGACCTGCCCTTGTAGCGATTATATTTGTATTGCGAGTCCAGTTAAGTTTCTGGCCAATGGCAATCCCAAGGATGTTGAAAGTGGGGGATTCAGCGAGGATGAGCAGAATGATGGCTATTTTATATTTTATTGTCTGATAAATTTTGTAGAATGTCAGTTTTAAGAGAAACCAGAATGCTTAAGACAAGTTAGCATAAATATGCTGTTGGAAAATTGCTATTTAAATCTAGGGTGACTGTACACCTTTCAAATGTTCGGCTTATCAGAAATAACCAGATTGGTTTGTAAACCTATGTTTTATTTGATATACCTCATTGAATCTTTTGAAGACATGATTAAACTGGTGGACACCTGTCTGGAGAGGTTAGTTGCACAGACGTCTAGAAGGCATTTGAATAAGCCCTTCATAATAGGCTGTTTTTTCAAGTTGAAGTCCATAAAACTGAGGAAAACTATTGACCTGATTAAAAAATTGACTGAGCAGAAGGAGATAGAGAGTGAGGATAATAGACAAGTAATCTAATTATCAGGATGTGCAGTGGCGTCATGCAAGGATCTTTGTTTGGGCCTCAGCTATTCATAAACATGCATTAGATGATTAGGTAGAAATCCATATAACCAAATCTGCTGTTGTACAGTTGACAATAACATAGGTAATATTATTAGTGGAATAGATGGAAGTGTAAAATTATAAAATAGATGTTGATGTAGGAAACAGTAGGGTAATCCACTCTGGATTTCAAATACTTACAATGGTGAAAAGCTAAAATCAGTAGACTTGCATAGAGGGAGATCGGGGGTGGGGAGCATTGTCCAGATATACAGATAGCTAATATCTCATGAGCATGTATGGTAAAATAATCAAAAATGACAATGGAATCCTGGGTTTTATATTAAAGGGGAAATTTTTTTCATGCAGAGGGTGGTGCGTGTATGGAAAGAGCTGCCAGAGGAACTGGTGGATACTGATTCAATTAAAACAGTTAAAAGGCATCTGGATGGGTTATTGAATATAAAGGGTTTAGAGGGATATGGGCCAAGTGCTACTAAATGAGACTAGATCAGTTTAGGATATCTGTTTGGCATGGACTAAAGGGTCTATTTCAGTGCTGTATAACTCCATGAGTTTATGACTCTATCATGAGACTGACTGGATAGATTTCCTTCCAGTGGGGAGTGTAGAACTAAAGAACAGAATTTTTAAAATTGGAACCTGACCATATGTGAGTGAAATTAGGAAATAGTTCTTCATTGCAGAGATTGTTCAAGTTTGGAACTCTCCTCTGCACATGGCACTTGATTCTAGATTAATTGTTAATTTTAAATTTGTAGATTTTTGTTTTCTAGGATTATTAAGATATTTGAGGCAAAGCTGGGTACATGGAATTAGGTTGCAGATCAGCGGTGATCTCAGGTAGAAAAGGCGCAGGCTGTGTGGCCTACCCCGTTCCTACGTTCTTTCACACACAGGTACGAATAATTGAATTATACAGACTAAAAATAAAAGTCACAGAATAGAATAATTGTAGATAAACAAAAACATATCTAACTTTTAAAAGAAGTTTCAATATCCATATCGAAAACCTTGTATATAACACGCACTTCCTATAAATATCACATTTACTTCTTCTTGTATTTTTGTCTGTGGAATATTCTTTCTTAGTCAACAGAGGAAGCATGATCATTCAATATATTTATGGCTGGGTTAGAGAGACTGTTGATCGACAAAAGAAAAAAGGGTTATAGAAGATAGATGGTCAAACACAGTTGATCCTACAATCAAATCAGCCATGATCTTATCAAATGCAGAACAGGTGCAAGCCTACTCCTGCTCCTGATTCATATATTCATATCTATGTACACCTTTATCTCCTTTTAGAGTCATAGAGTCATAGAGATGTACAGCATGGAAACAGACCCTTCATTCCAACTTGTCCATTTAGTCTCATTTGCCAGCACTTGGCCCATATCCCTCTAAATGCTTCCTGTTCATATACACATCCAGATGCCTTTTAAATGCTGTAATTGTATCAACCTCCACCATTTTCTCTGGCAGTTCATTCCATATACAAACCACCTTCTGCATGAAAAAGTTGTCCCTAAGGTCCCTTTTATATCTTTCCCACTCATCCTAAACCAATGCCCTCTATTTCTGGACTCCCCCACCCTGAGGAAAAGACCTTGTCTATTTATCCGTCCATGCCCCTCATGATTTTATAAACTCTATAAAGTCACCCCTCAGCCTCCGACACTCCAGCCCCAGCTATTCTGCCTCTCCCTATAGCTTAAATCCTCCAACCCTGGCAATATCTTTGTAAATCTTTTTTGAACCCTTTCAAGTTTCACAACATCCTTCCGATAGGAAGGAGAACAGAATTGTGTGCAATATTCCAAAAGTGGCCTAATCAATGTCCTGTACAGCTGCAACATGACCTCCCAACTGCTGTACTCAATACTCTGACCAATAAAGGAAAGCATACCAAACGCCTTCTTCACTATCCTATCTACCTGCAACTCCACTTTCAAGGAGCTACGAACCTGCACCCCAAGGTCTCTTTGTTCAGCAACACTCCCAAGGACCTTACCATTAAGTGTATAAGTCCTGCTAAGATTTGCTTTCCCAAAATGCAGCACCTCGCATTTATCTGAATTAAGCTCCATCTGTCACTTCTCAGCCCATTGTCCCATCTGATCAAGATCCTGTTGTAATCTGAGGTAACCCTCTTCGCTGTCCATTACATCTCCAATTTTGGTGTCAACTGCAAACTTACTAACTATACCTCTTATGCTCACATCCAAATCATTTATATAAATTATGAAAAGTAGAGGACCCAGCACCGATCCTTGTGGCACTCCACTGGTCACAGGCCTCCAGTCTGAAAAACAACCCTCTACCACCACCCTCTGTCTTCCACCTTCGAGCCAGTTCTGTATCCAAATGGCTAGTTCACACTGTAAACCATGAGATCTAACCTTGTTAATCAGTCTCCCGTGAGGAACCTTGCCGAATGCCTTACATAGAGATCAAGTCTACTGCTCTGCACATATCAATCATAGAATCATCAATTTTACAGCAGCAAAACAGACCCTTCAGTACAACTCGTCCATGCCGACCAGATATTAGATTAGATTAGATTAGATTAGATTACTTACAGTGTGGAAACAGGCCCTTCGGCCCAACAAGTCCACACCGACCCGCCGAAGCGTAACCCACCCAGACCCATTCTCCTACATTTACCCCTTCACCTAACACTACGGGCAATTTAGCATGGCCAATTCACTTGACCTGCACATTTTTGGATTGTGGGAGGAAACCGGAGCACCCGGAGGAAACCCACGCAGACACGGGGAGAATGTGCAAACTCCACACAGAGAGTCGCCTGAGGCGGGAATTGAACCCGGGTCTCTGGCGCTGTGAAGCAGCAGTGCTAACCACTGTGCTACCGTGCCGCCCACAATATCTCAACCAAATTTAGTCACGTTTGCCAGCATTTGGCCCATACCGCTCTAAACCCTTCTTATTCATATACCCATCCAGATACCTTTTAAATGCTGCAATTGTACCAGCCTCCACCACTTCCTCTGGCAGCTCATTCTATACACTCACCACCCGCTATGTGGAAAAGTTGCCCCTCAGGACCCTTTTATGTCTTTCCCCTCTCACCCTAAACCAATGCCCTCTTGTTCTGGACTCCTCCACCCCAGGGAAGAGATTTTGTCTATTTACCCTATCCATGCCCCTCATGATTTTATAAACTCTATTAGGTCACCCCTCAGCCTCCGACGCTCCAGGGAAAACAGCCCCAGCCTATTCAGTGTCTCCCTATAGCTTAAATCCTCCAACCTTGGCAACATCCTTGTAAAGCTTTTCTGAACCCTTTCAAGTTTCACAACATCCTTCCAATAGGAAGGAGACCAGAATTGCGTGCAATATTCCAAAAGTGGTCTAACTAACATCCTGCACAGCTGCAACATGACCTCCCAACTCCTAAACGCAATACTCTGATCATTAAAGGAAAGCATACCAAACACTGTCTTCATTATCCTAATTACATGTGACTCTACTTTCAAGCAACTATGAACCTGCATTCCAAGATCTCTTTGTTTAGGACCTTACCATTAAGTGTATAGATCCTGCTCTGGTTTGCTTTCCCAAAATGTAGCACCTCACATTTATCTAAATTAAACTCCATCTGCCACTCCTCAACCAATTAGCCCATCTAATCAAGATCCTGTTGTAATCTGAGGTAACCTTATTCAAGGTCCACTACTCCTCCAATTTTGGTATCATCTGCAAACTTACTAACTATACCTCCTATGTTCACATCCAAATCATTTATATTAATGACGAAAAGTAGTAAACTCAGCACTAATCCTTGTGGCACTCCACTGGTCACATGCCTCCAGTCTCAAAAGCAACCCACTCCCACCACCCTCTGTCTTCTACCATCGAGCCAGGTCTGTATCCAAATGGTTAGTTCTCTGTGTATTCCATGAGATCTTAGTATATTAGTGCTCTTCCAATTCAGATGCAATCTGTCCTTCTTTTACAGGTCACCTCTACCCCAAAAGAAATTCCAATGGTCCAAAAAGGTGAACCCTTCTCCCCTGCACCAGCTCCTCAGCCATGCATTCATCTGCTCTATCCTCTGGTTTGTACCCTCGCTAGCTCATAGCACCAGGAGTAATCGAGATATTACTACCCTCGAGGACCTCCTTTTTAAAATTTCTGCCTAACTTTCTGTATTCTCCCTTCAGACTCTTAGCCTTTGCCCTTCCTATGTTGTTATTTCCAACGTGTACAATGACCTCCTCCTGGCCCCTCTCCCCTTTAAGAGCATTCTGCACCCACTCTGAGATATCCTTGATCCTGCCACCAGGGAAGCAACACACCATTCTGATTTTTTTTACTGCCTGGCACAGAAACATCTGTCTGTGCCTCTGACTAGAAGTCCCCTATCACAATCAATCGCTTGGAACCCGATGTACCCCTCATTACATTAGAGCCAGTTGCAATACCAGAAACTTGGCTGTTCATGCTGCATTCCCGAGAGTCCATCACTCCCTACATTTTCCAAAACAGCTTACTTGTTTGAGATGGGGAATGCTACAGAATACTCCTGCACTACCTGCCTACCCCTCCTACCTTTCCTGGGGTTAACCCATTTACCAGACTGAAATGGTGGCTTTTCTCCCAGCCTATAACTGCCAACCATCACACCCCCCAGCTCTTGTAAATTACTTATTGCCTCTAACTGGGTAATCTAAGATGGAGGACGGGAAAACTTTCTGGCTGTAACAGCTGCTCCTTTCTTGAGATATTTTAGGTGTTGGAGTTGATTTCCTTGAATTCCAGGAGCAGCAATTGCATTGTTTTGGAACTTTGGAGAGAAAAAAAGTCAAAACAACAGCAGTTTTAAAAAGGGAGAGGTACAGACAAAGGAGCATATGGTCAGGTCAGTGCAGGAGAGAAAGAGAGAGAGAGAAAGAAACTGACACCATAGTGAACTTGTACAGTTACTGCCTTTGCTGTTGAATTCATGTATTGCTGGACATCGGAATGCATCTGGGAAAATTAACAAACACTGAAATTCACAACTGATCTTGGAGGAACTGTTTGGGTGAAGTCACAGCACAGAAACAGATAAGTGAATAGTTTTTAAGTGGGACCTACAGAACGTCTGCAGTAGTCAGTAGAGTGGGTTCTTTCTTGATTATATGTTTTTGAGATACGTCTCTTGATTAAACTTTAAATATATGCCATAACTATTAATTTTACCTGGAGAATTGTTTTGTAAAGGAATAAGACGGTGTTATTTTCTGGGTCTGTAGATTGTGAAGGAGCAAAAATGGCCTTGAGGATGTGCTTCTTGTCAGATGTGGGAGTTTAAGGAGAGTTTACGAGTAACTGTGGATTATATCTGCAATAAATGTGATTGGTTGTGAATCTTATCAGATCAAATGGAATGGTTAGAGAGACAGTTAGAGGCAATGAAGAATTTGCAACAGCAACAGTATATGATGGATGGCAGTTATAGGAAGGGTGAAAAGTTGCAGATACAGTCACACATATGGGTTAACTCCAAGAAAGGTAAGAGAGGTAGGCAGTTCGTGCAGGAGTCTTCTGTGGCTCTCCCTATTTCAAACAAGTATGCTGTTTTGGAAAATGAAGGGGGTGATCGATTCACAGGGGAATGTAGCACAAACAACCAAGTTTCTGGTATTGAGACTGGCTCTAATGCAATAAGTGATACGCCAGGTTCCAAGAGATCAATTGTGTTAGGGGACTCTCTAGTCCGAGGTACAGAGAGACGTTTCTGTGGCCAGCAGTGAAAAATCAGACTGGTGTGTTGCTTCCCTTGTGCCAGGATCAAGGATATCTCAGAGATGGCGCAGAATGTTCTCAAGCGGGAGAGGTGCCAGCAAGAAGTCATTGTACACATTGGAACCAACGACATAGGAAGGGAAAAGGTTGAGATTCTGAAGGGAGATTACAGAGAGTTAGGCAGGAATTTAAAAAGGAGGTCCTCAAGGGTAGTAATATCTGGACTACTCCCGGTACTACAAGCTAGTGAGGGCAGGAATAGGAGGATAGAGCAGATGAATGCATGGCTGAGAAGCTGGTGTATGGCCTAACAGGGAAGGCAGATGAACTCAGGGCATGGTTAGGAACATGGCACTGGGATATCATAGCAATTACAGAAACATGACTCAGGAATGGACAGGACTGGCAGCTTAATGTCCCAGGATACAAATGTTACAGGAAGGACAGAAAGGGAGGAGGAAAGCGAGTGGGGGGGAGGGGTGGGGAGGGGGGTTGATAAGGGATAGCATTACAGCTGTACTGAGGGAGAATATTCCTGGAAATACATCCAGGGAGGTTATTTGGGTGGAATTGAGAAACAAGAAAGAGATGATCACATTATTAGGATTATATTATAGACCCCCTAATAGTCAGAGGGAAATTGAGAAACAAATTTGTAAGGAGATCTCAGCTATCTGTAAGAATAATAGGGTGATTATGGTAGGGGATTTTAACTTTCCAAACATAGACTGGGACTGCCATAGTGTTAATGGTTTAGATGGAGAGGAATTTGTTAAATGTGAACAAGAAAATTTTCTGATTCAGTATGTGGATGTACCTACTAGAGAAGGTGCAAAGCTTGATCTACTCTTGGGAAATAAGACAGGACAGGTGACTGAGGTATCAGTGGGAGAGCACTTTGGGGCCAGCGACCATAATTCTATTAGATTTAAAATAGATAGACCAGATCTAAAAGTTGGAGTTCTAAATTGGTTACATTTAAAAACAATGCACATATCTGTTCCTGTGCTGTGAGCTCTCCCACACAGGTCAGCTGTGAATTTCACTGTTTGTTAATTTTTCCTAAATGCACTCTGAGGTCCAGAGATACATGAAGTCAAACAGCAAGGGCAGTAACTGTTGTTATGACATAGGATAAACCCCTCTGCTAATTTAAACCTGACACACAGAGAAACTTACGTCACGGCATAATTTATTAAATTTCAATAGGCAAAGAACTATCTTAGATGTCACTATTTAAAGTAAAAATTAACAGTTTTATTCTTCAAGTCCAACACAGAACATTCAAACAACAACTATTTACAACTCCTTTCTCTTTAAGCTATCTTTTATCTCTCACTGTATAATACTGATCTGTTAAAAAAAACTGATTAAGATTTCCAAACAAATTAGTCAAAACCAGTCAGCTTTGTTGATTCTCCTTTATAGATTTTGCTCTGTATTTTTCTGGGTTGTCTCTTCTTCGATCTTCTGCTGCATAACGTTTCTTATAGACAGTTCCCTTTCAGAGAGCTATTTGGCTAGCAGTCTGTACTTGTTGGTGCCCTTTGCAGTTCTCCCCCTAACTGTCCAAAATTTCTGGTTTTATACCCCAAAACATTGGATGATTTGATTGGTTTGATGTCATCCCAAACAGTAAAATTCAAATTCGATTGGATTTTGGTATCTGGGGCATAATTTAAACCAATTGGCCAAATTTGAATTTGCTTTTGTTCCATGGCAATGCAACTCCAGCTATTTGTTTCAACTAAATGTTACATTTTTAAAATTGTTCAGCAGTCTCTGTGCTTTCAGTCAGTCTTTGCTAGCTTCCTCTCTCTCTTAAAAGTACAGTACACACCTATACCTTCATATCACTGTGCAGATTCACTGCTGTGTCACTTAGCAGTGTAGGTTTCTTACTCTCTCTCTCATTTGCTGACCATGTGGTCACTACCTTTTGTAATTTTGTTTTCAACACATTTACTCTTCTAGATCAAAGTCTAATCTGACAGAATGTGAGTCACCACATTACAGGAAGGAAGTGATTGTACTAGAAAGGGTGCAGAGGAGATTTACCAATATATTGTCTGGGCTGGAGGGGCTTAGCTATGAGGAAAGATGGGATACTTTAGGGTTGTTTTTCTTGGAACAGCAATAGTTGAGAGGGGACTTGATAGAGGAGTAAAAAATAATAAGGGGCATAGATACAGTAAATAGGAAAGCACTCTTATCCATTAATGGAAGAGTCAATAAAAAAGGGCATAGATTGGTAAGAGGTAAAAGGATAAGAGTGGAGTTTTTTTTTGATGAGGATCCTGAGAGTCTCAAGCTCACTGCCTGAAAGTTTTGTTGAGCCAAAACTCTCATAACATTTAATCAGTATTTAAATGTTCATTTGCTCCACTACAGCCTCAAGGGCTTTGGGGGAAAGCTAGAAAATGGGATTAGCTTAGTTAGATCTTTGTTGATCGGTTTGTACATAATGAAATGAGTAGCATCCTTTTGTGCTGTGAATGTATATATTTTAAACAGTTTATTTATAACATGCATCTTTTGTGCTTGCAAGAAGGTCATAGTATATTTATTTCCACCATACCCAAATGTTCTCCATGTGTGTTAGATTTATGCTATTAAACTTACATTATCCAATAATGAACTATAACTCCTACCTTTCAATTCTTCCATGTCCAAATTCTTAACACTAAGAAAATTATGTTGTGCATTGCACATTACTCACTTCATTCTTTTTTACCCTTAATATTGTTAATTTTGTCATTCCCCAAAACTGGCCAGATGCAACATCTCCTTGTAACTGCCTACTGTTAGGACTACCCTGTGGAAAGTTTTACTCACCTTAATGTAATGATGGTAAAACACCCTACATTCAATAGTACAGGAATAGAGCCGATTTGGGGCCAACCCTTCCTCCAATCTTGCACCCATTCACTTATCAAGAAATTCAACCTTAGTTAAGTGGTGGTGCTCATCTCTCTGTATCATAAGATTTTTGATTTCTGCCCCACTCCTGAAACTTGAATATATTTTCTAAGAAATTACTCCGGTGTAGTGGTGAGGGACCTCTTAATTACTAAAAATACTTATTTTCAGAAAAACCAGTGTTTTCATATAAACATAAAAATAATTTAAATTGTTCTGCAATCTTTTATGTCATGTTTGATGAGAGGCTGAACTTTGTTGAAACCTCAGATGTCCCACTACCAGGGCTTAAAATGGTAGGTGTACCTGTTTTAATTGTAGGTGGAATCTGGGTAGAATGTTGCTGTTAATAGCAAATTAAGCAGGGACCGAAGGCTCGAGAATCCTGTTAAGGAATTTGGTTGGCCCTCAAGGGCTACAAGACCAACAGGGGACAGGCACCTCAATAGCCACAGTTGCACCATCAGTAGTGGGCATCAGAGACAGGGTGCCTCAATCATACACTGTCCTTAAAGAATGGCAATTGGGATTGGGGACTGCCTAAGAAAGGCAGACAGATTCTGGTTAATCAGTGAGTGCTGACTGCATTGATAGTGTGGAGACATGTGCTCCTCTGTGGGGCATAGAGTGGCCACTGCCAGAACATATTGAGGGGATGATAGGTTTCATTCTGTGATCCCTCCACACAATGGACATACCAGATACAAAATGACCATGGAGGCAGGAAGTGATGTTATGGACCAGACCAAACCCTCTTCAAATATATCAAGGAGATAGCCCAAACCCTAACTTTTATCTTATTTAAAGGCAAGTATAAGATGCTGTGTTCTAGATGTAATTCGAATGGTTACACTAATCAGCTTTAAGAAATACATGCTCTATTCTTACCCTAAAGTTAAATTACAAACAAAAGAAAGAAGAATTGGTATGAATTTGCTGGAAAACTTAACAGACTAATAGATTATTTAACTACTAAACAGTAACAGATCCAATATATATTCATGTGTCTTCTTCTTTAAAATGCAAAAAGATTTTCTGAGAATATGAAACTTTTGTAGAGGTACACATGATCTCTATTTTCTCCTGGTACCTCCCATTCACTGGGATCCATCCTGTAACCAAACCGATGGCCCAATGCCTTTACTAAAGAGATTCTGGCAATACTGAACAAAAAAGATAAATTACACACAAACACTTCAACTTAATGGAAAAACTCATCTATCAGCATACTGTTTAGTGTCAGCTTTGCTGTGTATGACACATTCCCCTCACGCCAAAAGGTTGTGGATTCAAGTCTTACTCCAAATCTTGGGCACATCAAACCATTGTAGTCCTGTGATGGCCAATGCAGAAATGAGATCTGATGCATTGTTGGAAGTGTTGGCTTTCAGGTGAGATGTTAAGTTGAAGGCTTATCTGCTTTTTTTTAGGTGGACGTAAAAGCTCAAAGCATTTTTGTTTTGAAGGATTGCAGAGAGTCATGACACTATTCCTTAATCAGCATCCTCAAATGGTGGCATGTTAGCTCAACCTCACAGCGCCAGGGACCTGGCTTTGATTTCACCCTTGGGTGACTGTCTGTATGGAGTATGCACATTTTTCTGTTGTCTCCAGTTTCCTCCCACAGTCCAAAGATGTGCAGGTTAGGTGGATTGGTCATGCTAAATTGTCCATGGTGTCCAGGGATGTGCAGGCTGGGTGGATTAGCCATGGGAGTTGCAGGGTTACAGAGTGGATCTGGGTGGGATGCTCTTCACAGTGTTGTTGTGGCCTGTTTAACTGCTCTTTCATCTCATTACCATTTATTCAACCTGTTTGTATCTAAATCTGACATCATAATTGCAGGTGAAACATTTCAGAAGTATCTCAATGGCTGTAAGGTATGAGCCTGAGGATGTACATAAGTACCTTGTGAAATAAAGGCATAAGCTTTTGCTACTCCATTACAAATGGCAAACTCTCATGGCACCCCGAATCTTTTGATGAAATGCACAAAATCAGCACATATTATTTTTCTCGTGACAACCATTTAATTACTGCATTAATCGTTCAAGATTGCTGACATGTAGCATTTAACTATCACAAATATCGTTACGAAATTTTAATTACACTGTATAGATTCCAATGTCTAAATTGTTGTATTCATGCATGATTCCAGCAGTCAAGGGAGAATAGGGGTGTGATTTTACCAGGAATATTTTAATCAAAAACTCTATCTTATCACAATAAACGATTTCTTACATCGGTCTCTCGGTTTACTGTTTCCCCGGCAACTGAGATGTTAGCAATGCAAATATGTCCTGTTGTTGTGTAATTGTCAATATCACGTGCTTACAATACAGATTTAACGTGGTATATGTTCTTGAAGTGGGTGGAAACTTTATCAATATAAAATGGTTTGGTGGACAGTATGCTCTCTTTCTGCTGCTCGCATCTTGTATCAATTTATTCCCCTTTCATTCTGTGTCGCGCAGTAGATTAATCGACCGCTCATATTCAATGGACAGTAAATCTAGAGCCATTTCAGAATGAGCAACATTCCTCTGAGATCTTCTCACGGCGAGTGACCGTTTTATCTCTTTAATGAGAATAAGATGCTCGGGGGCGGGGGAGTTGAGATGTTACGTTGGAGCTTCACAACCTGCATGTTAATATCTCTCGGTGCGGTGAGTAAGGAGCCCACCGCCAGTGTGTACAGTCAGAGCCAGGAAGCGATAAGAGACCGTGTTAACGTTTATCTCACGGGTTGGCTGGGGAGGGTTTAGTGGCAGCCCATGACCCTCCCTCGCAGCCAATATGCAGCTGGATGAAACAAGACAGAAATGGTATCTCCATAAAACCAGAGAGAACATGCGGCATCCCAAAACGGCATAAATCAGGCAGACAAAGAGAGAGAGGTGTTTGAAGAAAGGTCTGGCCGAATGAAAACGCGCCACTCCCGAATGATGGGATGAATGATCACTGGCATGATGCCTAACTTAGCGCTGCAGGTGGAGGTAACTTCTGTGGACAGTTCCGTTACAAAGGGAGGATATTCCTATTTATAATTTCACACTTCAGCACAAATACGTCTGTCATCAATTGATACCCATTTGACTGCATGAGAAGGGAAATAAAAGCTTGAAGTTTCATTACTGTCCGTGCCTGTGTGCTGCCGACTGGCTGCGGTCCCAACAAGAAACCATCCCCGGCACTACACAAAGAAGCCCATCGGCAGCAAGCCTTACCTTTCCGAAACTCCTTCCGCGATCCTGCTGCCTTTTAAAGGTCGCATCATCTTCGGCAGTCGCCCACTCAAATCGCCCAGTGCGCTGGCTACGTTTCGAAAGAAATATCGCGCCACGAAGAATGAAAACATAACCACATCAAGAGATTCAGATGCAAAGATTTAGATGCCAAAACCCGCCCTAATGCCCCCGACGTACGCGCACCCCCCGGGGGGGATTTACGCAGCTTCCAGGCGCTTGAGATGTTTGTACAAAAGATGTTTCAGCCTTTCACTCCCCTCCCCGATATTTATCAGGCTTTCAGCATCGAAACCGGTAACGTTTAAAGCGCAGTTAATCTCAGATCCTGCTTTGTTGGTGGGATTGCAACCATGAAAATGCACACAGGCGAAACCACATGACCCTGCTCATTTATGATTCTTGGCTAATCATACCGTAAACGGCGCTTTATTCTGATAGTAAAAGCTCGGAGGAACATCAGAACATCCCCAGACCATTTCTTTGAGAGATGTTTCTATTCATACTAAAGCTATGAGCCATCTCCAGAATAGCAGTGTAGAATATAATGCTGAATATGTTCATGGGTATATTGCCTTAGATGTAATATCAAATTATATCCGTACGGAAACTTCAGATTTGACAAATTTGGTGTACCAAGTATCGATGAGATAAAAACTGTACAAATAATATTATTGCTAAATTGTGATATAATATTCAATATTTGGAAGCTTAAATAACTGAGTAAATGTGTATAACCGTATAAAGCCGGGTTAATTACAAAGAATGGACCAGGCATTAAATAATTTTTATCCAAACTATGGAATAGAAGACCACTCTTCATTAGATCGATATTGACGCTGGTCCTTTAATGGGAGATTTATTATAATCCAGTTCTTTTTTTCTCATCATTTCTTTTCAACTATTTACAAAGCTCCCTGAGTTATAAAATTATACCAAATCCAAAGCCTCTTTTGTCTTCATGTTTCTGACCTGCAATCTCACCAATCCAAATCTTGCACATCTCGATAGATATTTTTGATCCCCAACTCCATTTATAATATATTTCCATTTTCACTGTTCTTTATTCAAAGCTGTAACTTTATTTTTATTCATTCACAAGATATAGGTGTTACTGGTTGGGCCAGCATTTATTGCCCATCCTTAGTTGGCAGAAGGTCATGGTGAGCTGCCTTCTTAAACTGATGCAGTCCATTTAGTATAGGCACACCCACAATGCTTTTCAGGAAGGTGTTCCAGGCCTTTGACCCAGTAACACTCAGAGAACAGCAATAAATTTCCAAGGCAGGATGATGAGTGGATAGGAGAACTTGCAGGTGGTGGTGATTCCCATATTATTCTGCATTGAACTTTATCTGCTACCTGTTCAGCTTACCTATGCTGTTCTAGTAGGGCCTAGTAGGGCCCATTAATTTGATATTATAAACAAACTTCAATTAAATTCACTTTATGTTATAATACTGTTCTGAGAATTTCTACATTGTGGTCAGTAAAATATTTCAAGCAAAAACCATGATTAGAACAATTTGAAGAGAGTTTTATATGATTGCAGAGGATATACAGCACAAAAACATGTTGATTGCCTTTTTTCGTTTCTAAATATTCTTCTATTCTGCCCTTTAGTAGAGATTCCAATGTTCTTCTCACTATCAATATTAATCTTTGTGATCAATAATGCATTGCATGTTCTGTTAGCCATCCTAAATATAGGAATTACATCAGCTGTCTCTCAGTTTTATGGCGCCAACATTTGTTCTAACAAATTATTAAATACACATAGTATTAAAATCCAATTAGGGACTATGAACATTTGAAGAGAAATCTGAACATGTTTTAACCAATAAAACTACATCACAAGACGTTACATTATTTTTAAACAAAACACACCCTTTATTGTATACAGAACAAATTAAACAAAGCAAATGAGATTGAGTTAACACTATAATTTATACCCTCATATGCAAGGCTTAGGTCTTAGGTTTAATCCTTGTTTCCCCCAAGCATTTTCTTATAAATAATCTTAAAGTTATTTATTTCTACAAGAATCATCCTTAACTATGTCACAGTCTTCTGGTGACCAATTCTCATTTACTATAAGGGGTAAAATTTTAACTTGCTATCTCTTGATGTAGATACCTCATACCCTTGTTCTAATAGACTTCCGATTAGAGTTAATTTAACTGATTGCTTTACTTTGCCACTTTGTGAGACACTGTAGATTATTCCATGAGTTTCAAATTAGGCAATCTTCCAGCTTCTGTTCCCTCACAGAATTCAAACTGAGATAAAGCCTCACCCAAATTCAACATGGTGCGTCATTAAGTTCTGCTTACAGTCCAGGTCAATGTAATTGTAATTTACTTTGGCTATCATTTCTCAGTGAGTTGCAAACTGTATACGCCAGTCCCAAACTGCAACAACTACATGATGACTCTGTGTTCCTTTATATAGTCTCAACCAATTTCACCCTTCTCAAAAGTTATGGTTTCCAGACACTAGGTCCAATTTTTGTCTTCTCAGTTTCCCCTTCCTGTTCCCCTTTCTACTTGCATTTTCTGTTTCTTCTTTTAATTCAGTTGTACATTGTTTATGTTTCCCCAACTGATGTTGTATAGCTCCACCTCTTCTATTATGATCTTTTAAATGTAATAATCTTCCAGCTTGTTTACATTGCAATTAACTCATTTTCTATAGATAGAACTTAAGTTCTTAGAACAAGCTATGTTCTAAAACTGAGGGTATATTCTAAAACATATGAATCATGAACTAGATATTCATAATAATAGGATGCCTTTAATATTAGTTCTTTAGATGGTTTAAAGTGTATGAATGCAATCTTCCCAAATGAGGAGTTTTATCTTCTTCATGATGGTTTCATTTATTGAATACATGCCTTTTCTTTATTTTAAATGCACTTATTGCTCATCTCATCATCCAATGTCATGGCTATCTGTTCAAGCTGCCTGGTAAAAACCAAAGGAAAGTAATTATTTAATATTTGGGACACTTCTCATTATCTGTGATACTATTCTGTCTATCCCTTAACAGCTCAATTAAATATTGTCCTGTTTTGTCTTTTGTTTCTCAATAAATCAATTTCATGGTTCAATTTGGCCTTCCTAATTGTTACTTTTTACTTCTCTTTGAATATTTTCATATTCTTCATGCATCTTTTCTAACTCTGTTATTCACATATATTTTTTCAAGTGTGGAATCACATTATTAATTATATTACACTTAGTTTGCTCTTTCCTTTCAGTGGAATATATTTTTCCTGCATTCTGATGAGCATCATTTTAAATGTTTCCTACTGTTATTCTACATTGTTGCTTTCCTAATATTGTTTCTTTTTTTATTTTCCCAAATTCTATTCTCAGTCCTTCAAATCAATTTTCCTCTATCTGTCAATCTAATTTTTGTCATAATTAAGTCTTTTCTTGTCATCATCTTAAGATGTCCCATTCTGGTCACCAGCTGTAGGAAGGATATTATCAAGCTGGAGAGGGTTCTGAAGAGGTGTACAGGATGTTGCTGTGTGTTGTGGGTTTGAGTTATAAAGAAAGGCTGGTTGGCTGGGACTTTTTTCACTGGAGTGTAGGAGGTTCAGAGGCAATCTGATAGAAGTTTATACAATAATGAGAGGTTTAGATAGAGTTAATGGTAGTTGGATTTTCCCCATGATGGGGGATTACAAGAATGGGGGTACATTTTTAAGGTGCGAGGAGAAAGATTTAAAAAAGATGTGAGAGGCAATTGTTTTACACACAGGATGGTTCACGTGTGGAATGAACCTCCTGAGAAAGTATGTATGTGGGTACAATTACACCGTTTAAAAGACACTTGGATAGATACATGAATAGAAAGGTTGATAGGGATATGGGCGAGAAGCAGGTAGGTGGGATTAGTTTCATTTGGGATTATGCTTGGGATGGACTGGTTGGACCAAAGGGTCTGTTTCTATTCTGTATGACTCTGTGACTCTATTCCTGATGAAGGGCTTTTGCCCAAAACGACGATTTCGCTGCTCGTTGGATGCTGCCTGAACTGCTGTACTCTTCCAGCACCACTGATCCAGAATCTGTGACTCTATGTAATTATATTGCTATGTCTACAATCAATTTAATTTATTGAAAAGCATGAAGCTATTCAAGTCTGTTGGCTATCGTATCTGAAGTATTTTTTTTTGGACAAGCCTACATTCTTAAGAAAATAAGGAATATATGTGGCAATGTTTTTCATGCACATAGTAAATTGCCCTGTGTCACAGAATGCATTAGTACTCTTTGCACAATATTGTACTCACAGGTGGAAAAAAGAATCAAAAAATTTGTAGCCTGAAAGAAAGCAAATGATGGTTTTAGAAAGTTAATACCTGAGTGTTGATGTTTTTTGGAACTGGAAAACAAGAAAACCGTTTAATTAGAGTAAACAACAGAAAGCTGGAAAAGTCTGGCTGACATAGGAGAGAGCAAGGTGGAGTATTAAAATGGCAAGGGATCAAAAATTGAAGTAATGCTTATGGACAGAGGTGTTCTGCAAAGCAGTCACCCAGTCTGCTTTTGGTCTTCCCACTTTCGAGTAGACCACTTCGTGAGCAGTGAATATAGTAGAATAGCTTGAAGGAAGTACACATAAATCAGTACTTCATCTGGAAGGAGCATTTCAAGTCTTGGACAATGAGGATAGAGGAAGTAAAACAGCTAGTGTTACACTTCTTGCCCCAAGTCTGCTGCAGTGTTCCAGCAAAGCTCACAAGCTCATTTTCCATGATGGCGCTTTACAGACTATAAGGCTCAACATTGAGTTCAGCAACTTCAGACCCATGAACTCTGTCTTCCAGTTAGTTTCTCCCATCTTTCTTTCTGTTCTCTTGCTCCTTCCCACCTTTTCTCTACAGTGTAAAAATTACTCTCTCTTTCCAAAAAAGTCTCAAAATGTTAATGGTTTCTCTCTTCACAGATGCTGTCAGAGTTGTTGTGTTTCTCCAGCATCTTCTGCTTTTGTTTTAGATTTCCATCATCTTTGGTATTTTGCTTTTGTTTTGACATGAGATGAGTTGTTGTTACAGCTTCCTGTTGAAACTTAATTTTGGCTGTATCAAAGTGCCAGCAATTAATAGGGATCATTATCAGCTATGTAACACTGCTATGTATGACCTTGACTGTTAATTACTCTATATTATTATAATGGGTGTGAGTACCAATTACTCAGATTGTTAGAGATTTTTTTCTCTAAGAGGTTGAAGGTGTCAGCCATATTTGCTTGAATAATTTCACACAACAGCTTCATTAACGTAAATTTAAACAACATCCTTTTAAGAAGTGTGAATGGAAAGACACAAATGAGAATCTTTCAGAAACAACAGGCAAACTGACAGATGAGAACCTTAACACAGATATTGATGTTTTACTTCAGTTAATGTGATACATTGTGCATCTTTCTTAGCAAGGTGAATATGGAGCTTTTTTATCCCCCTAGAAAATTGCATTTCAAATAACACGTGCTACAATTCTCTTTGCAGAAGGCAATTTCTGAAGTCAGCTTTGTGCCATGGTTATTAATGATTCACAAATAGAATCCCCATCTGTATGACTCACATCATAGGCATTGCTCCACATGAGTTAGGCATCAAATCACAAGTCAGGATCAGGACACCGATGAGGTGATCTTTTCCAGATCTTAACCTCACACTGCCACAACAAGCACACATTGTGATTTTATTTTAATTGGAAAAGTATTGAGCAGCGGCAAATTCAGTAAAGAATCAGGACATAGGGAGGAGTGGGCCTGATTCAAAGGTCAGCAATAGCCATTAGTTAATCATTTATCATTAATAATTTATTATTCTTAATAATGGAGGCAGAGGCTGAGTAGAAGACAGTGTGCATTGTAGAGGTAGAGTTTTGTGAAAATGTGGAGGTAAGACCATAATGCTGGAAGAAATAGGAGTAGGTGTAAGCCAATTGGCACCTCAAACCTTTTCCATCATTCAATATGATCATAGCAGAACTGACATTCCTGACATTCACTTTCCTGCTGATAACTCTTAATTTTCCCACTAATCAAGAATTTAACTATCTCAGCCCTAAATATACACAAGGACTTGCCCTCCACATCTCTCTGTGGCAAGGAGATCCAAAGTTCACAACTCTCTGAGAGAAAAAAAATTCCTCCTCTTCCCAGCATTAAATTGGCACACCTTTATTCTGAGACTATGCCCTTTGATATAACTGTGACCTTGGTAATTATGTATTCAGACTCTGCTAGAATTTTCAGTCTTGTCCAGCTCAGAGCCCGGAATCCTGCAGACTTTCCATAATGTGTTTATTATTAACAAATATTGCCTGAAGATTTATTTAAAGTGAAGCAAATTCCTAAGTGTCAGCATGTCCACAAAAGCCGAGCAGCCCTTGCCCTTTCCAAAGCCTTTCGATGCTGTTGAAGGACCAATACAAGGAGAGATGGAAGATGCATTTCCACATATATAGAACAGCCTCAGATCCCCACTTGAAGTAGCAGCATCCAGGTCAGAACATCTTTATATGCAGCCCTCCCTATTCCCAAAGATATCCTTATCAGGCAAGTTGTAGATGAAACATTAGCAAATCTTTTTAGTCAGAGCTTCATACTTATTTTAATCCTTATAACTTTGTTATTGAATGTGCTCAGTTTAATCAGAAGTCTCAGCAACCAGGTGCAAGTTATTAAAGATCTATAAAGTGTGGCTAATTCATGTGATGTTGCAGTGTTGACAGTTGAGCTTGTTTGTGCTCTCAACTGCATAATCCCAGATATATTTCAAAATTTGGCATTCGAAATGGACCAGTGATTGAGGCAGTCCAAGTGCTAAGCTCAAACCTGGGTAGGTTGGGGGAGGGTAATTCACAAAGGCTGACAGACTATGAGAAGTTAAATGCCAAATGAAAAAATAATCTCTGGATAAGAATCTCTAGAGTACTGCTGAGCCATGTAAGAATTGGCATATGATGAATAGAATTAGAAAATTGAATGCATTGCTGAAAGACTTGTGTGGGAGATGTGGATTCCAGTTCATGAGGCGCTGACACCAGTACTGGGGAAAGTGGGATCCGTAATATTGAGGTGAACCTGAACCGCGCTGGGACTGGTGTTTTTGGGAGCTATATAAGTGGGGAAGTAGAGAGGGCTTTAAACTAATCAAATGGGGGGAGGTGAAGGACCAAGATTGGGTAAATGTAAAAAACCAGTGGATGAAGATGAGGTAGAAGAGCAAATTACTAATATGGAAAATGAAGGTCTGAAAGTGGCAGGAAGACATAGAGAGAAAGAACCCCTAACAATATACTAGTAGTCCAGACAAAATGCGACAAAGATAACAGAAAACAAAGTTAAGGGATTGGTATTTGAATGGACTTAGCATTCATAACAAGTAAGCAAATTGATAGCACATATTGAAGTAAATAAAGATGATCTGGTACCCATACTGGAGATATGATTGCAGTGATAAGGATTGGGTTCCAAGTATTGAAGGTTATATGGCATTCAAACAGAATAGGAAGCCAAATAAAGTCAGAAGATGAGGACTCTTAATCAAAGATACTATTGATGTAATAAAGCTGACCTTGGTTCATGAGATTGGGATGTAGAATCAGTTTGTGTGGTGATAACGAATAGCAGGGGGTGGAAGTCACAAGTGGGAGTGATTTACAGGCGCCTAAATAGTAAACATAATGCAACAGAGATATGCAAGAAGAAATGTTGGGTGTTTATGATAAAAGGATATCAATAATCATTGATAATTTTAATCTACATAAAATCTGGGAAAAAAGATTAATAATAATAATCTCAATAGAGAGTTCATAGAGGTTTTTCAGATAATTTCTTAGAGCATAAAATTACACTGTAAGGTATTGTGAAATCATAGAATCATATAGTACAAAAGAGGCCCTTCAGCCCATTGAATCTGCACTGACAAAAACTACTCAAAATCTACGCTCATCCCACTTTCCAATTCTTGGTCCTTAGCCTTGAATGTTATGACATTTCAAGTGTTCATTCAAGTAATTTTTAAAGATCACTGTCCATCTGACCAGTCCATCTATATGCTCCTGTAATATTAGGCCTTCTTCCTCACTGTCACCCACTCAGTGAATCTTTGTATCATGCATAAACTTACTTATCACTCTCACCTCCTACATGTTCTTCTATATCCCTTATACATTTCACAAATAATAAGAGACCCTGCACTGAACCAATGGTATACCATGGGACAATGGTCTCTTGTCACACAAAAACCCTCTATACATACAATCTGAAATCCTCGGGGCCAGATGGTTTTCGGAATTCTGAATTTGTCGGATTTTGGAATTCGTGAGAGTTTAATGGTGCAATTAAAAAAATCTTATCTAACAGCAGATGCACCTGTGAGTACTATGAGCCCTGAGACAGAATTGACATCTGCCAGTGCTGGGCCACTCTGCCATGTCACATCTGAATGATGTGGGTTGAGTGGGTGTGGAGTTGGGTTAACCGTTTGTACACCAAACAACCTTGGTATGGAGAAAAAAAACTTGACGATAAAAACTTCAATTTCAGAGCTTTTTGGATTTTGGATAAATTATCGTGTACCTATAGATTAGATTACTTACAGTGTGGAAACAGGCCCTTCGGCCCAACAAGTCCACACCAACCCACCGAAGCGCAACCCACACAGACCAATTCCCCTACATTTACTCCTTCACCTAACACTACGGGCAATTTAGCATGGCCAATTCACCTAACCCACACATTTTTGGACTGTGGGAGGAAACCCACGCAGACACAGGGAGAATGGGCAAACTCCACACAGTCGCCTGAGGCGGAAATTGAACCTGAGTTTCTGGCGCTATGAGGCAGCAGTGCTAACCACTGTGCCACCGTGCCGCCCACTACCATCCTATGTCTCCCATCACTGACAATTTTAATCGAACTTGCTAACTTACGCTAGATTCCATTTGTTTTTATCAACTTTATCCAGCTCCCATGTTGGGACTTGTCAAAGCCTTTGCTGAAATCCATATGAAGTACATTAGTAGAGCACACCTGGTCACCTCAAACATTTCAGTGAAATTTGATAGATATGATTTGTCTCTGACAAAGTCAAGATTAGAGTGGTGCTGGAAAAGCACAGCAGGTCAGGCAGCATCCAAGGAGCAAGAAAATAGACGTTTCGGCAGGAGCCCTTCATCAGGAAGCAATGCCAAGAATCCCTGATCAAACCTTGCCCCACCAAGTAGAAATATATTCCCTCCTTCAGAACTTCCTCTGATAGTTTTGTTGCCACTGATGTGAGACTCACTGCTCTGTAATGTCCTAATTATCTCTATCACCCCTCATGAAAAGGGAACCACATATGCTGTCCTACTGTCCTCTAGCACCTCCTCTGTGGTCGGAGAGGAATTAAAAATTTG
Organism: Chiloscyllium plagiosum; assembly: GCF_004010195.1. Taxonomy (NCBI): domain Eukaryota; kingdom Metazoa; phylum Chordata; class Chondrichthyes; order Orectolobiformes; family Hemiscylliidae; genus Chiloscyllium; species Chiloscyllium plagiosum. Next base: position 58,279,277 of record NC_057712.1, read on the forward strand.
AGTCAGTCTTTATAATTTCCTCCCTCATCTCTCACAGTAGTCTGGAATACAACTCACCTGAGAACTTATTCACTTTTACAGTTACCAAAACATTCAATATCTCCTCTCTCCCTATGTCAAACTGCTCAAGAACCTCACAGTGTCTATTCCTGAATTATTTTCTTATGTCCTTCTTTTCCAATGCGAAAACAGATATTGACAGCCTTTGCCAAGTTCCAGCATGGGAGATGGATAAAGTTGATAAATACAAATGGAATCTAGATCGGTGCAGTGGCTCAGCGGTTAGTACTGCTGCATCACAGCACCAAGGATCTGGGTTCGATTCCAGCCTCAGGCGACTGTCTGCATGGAGTTTGCACATTCTCTCCATGTCTGTGTGGGTTTCCTCTGGGCGCTCCGGTTTCTTCCCATATTCCAAAGATGTGTTTTGGGTGAACTGGTCAAGGTAAATTGCCCATACCTATAGGGTTCAAGGATGTGTTGATTTGGTGCATCAGTCAGGGGAAATGTAGAGTAATAGAGTGGAGAATGCATCTGGGTGGGATACCCTTCAGAGGGTTGTGTGGGCATGTTGGGCCAATTGGCCTATTTCCACACTGTAGGGGATTATATGATCTAAAGATATGAAATACTAATTTAACACCTTGCCAAAGTCCTCCAGTTCCATGCACAGATTGCCCTATTGGTTCCTCATGATCCCTACTCTTTCCCTGGATATCTTCCCCATGATATAATTATTGAATATCTTGGGAATATCCCTAATCTTACCCATCAGTGTTTCTCATGCCCCGTCTTTCATCTCCTGATTGCTTTCCTACCTTTCTCCCTGCACTTCCTATATTCCACTCGGGCCTCCATTGATTTGCTCCCTTCCTGCCTGTTAAAAACCTTTCTTTTTCTTCCCATCGTCCTAAATATTTCTAGACATCTAGGGTTTTGTGGGTTTGTTGCTCATACATTTCATCCTAGATGGAATGTGTTGAGCCTGTACTCTTGCCAACATCTTCCCAACAGCATCCCCCCTGCCACCCCACGACCAACACCCCACCCCACCCCAACTGTACTGCTGTATTTACCCAGAAGTAACTGATCCCAATCTACTTTGACCTCTCCTACTGTCATCTCAAACACCTGTCTGGCTTTGTTCCTGAGGACTAAGTCCAGCACTGCACTTGTTGATGTAAAAAGCTTTCCAGAATACATTTCAAGAAATTTGCTCTCTCTAAACTTTGCACACTCTGATTATCCCAATTAATGTTGGGGAAGTTGAACCCCTAACATTAACCTTAGTTATTGCTTGTATACAGAATTGCCAAACTATCTGCTCCTCTATTCCTCGCTGTTTGAGGGAATGAAACAGTGAATGATCTCAGTGTAAAGGCACTTCACAGTAGCGGCATTCATAATATGAATCCAGTTTGAAAAGGACAAGAGTGTCTAGATGACTAGGATTTTTAACTTAAACAAGAGCAAGTATGATTGGCTAAAATGTGAAGCAACACATGAATTGGGATCTTTGGCTGGGAGATAGATCAGAAGAGAAGCAGTGGCATAAGGGGAAATTTCAAAATACTTCATACATTGCTTCAACCAAGAAAAATTCCAGGGAGAGGATTCACCATGTGGTTAACTGAAGAAGTTTTGAAGTTCAGGAGAACATCAAACTTAAAGAAAAGGCAAGAAACTGTACAAAAATGAATCAGAGGTCAAATGACTGGTCACAGTATAAAGATCAGCAGAGAATGACGAAAAGATTAATCAGTAGAAATAAACTAGAATCATAGAATCTCGCAGTATGGAAACAGACCCTTCAGTTTAACTCGTCTATGGCAAACTAAACTACAGTCTGATCTGATAAAACACGATAGTCCTGTTCCTTTGCAATTCTGCGTGATAAGAAAATCAAATAATAGCAGCACCATTTAAACCAATGGAGCTGAAATCACATTATAGCCAATACAGGTAAGGAAAGTTCGCATTCTACAAATAATGGTCTAAATTCTTCAATTGTATTATAGCCAATTCGTGTTGAAGAAATGCAAGTTGTAGCAGAACTGAGTATAGTCCTACTTGCCTGCATTTGGCCCATATCCCTCTAAATGTTTCCTATTCATGCACCTGTCCAAATGTCTTTTAAGTGTTATAATTGTATCTGCACCTACCACTTCTTCTGGCAGCTCATTCCACATACAAACTACTTTCTATGTGAAAAAAGTTTCCCCTCATGTCCCTTTTAAATCTTTTCCCTCTCACCTTAAAAATATGTCCTCTAGTTCTGAACTCCCCTACCCTAGGGATAAAAAAAACCTTTGCTACTCACCTTATCTACATCCCTCATGAATTTATAAACCTCTATATGCTCACCCCTGAATATCCTATGCTCCAGGACAAAAAGTCCTGACGTATCCAGCCTCTCCTTGTAACTCAAACTCACCACTCCTGGCAACATCTTTGTAAATTTTGTATGCACCTTTTCCAGTTTAACAACATCTTTCCCATAGTAGGCTGACCAGAACTGTACACAGTACTCCGAAGGTAGCCCCACCAATGTTGTATACAACCTCAACATAAAGTCACAACTTCTCTATTCAGTGAGCAATGAAGGTCAGCATGCTAAATGCCTTCTAAACCACCCTGTTGACCTATGATGCAACTTTCAAAGAACTATGTACCTGAACCCCTAGATCTCTGCTCAGGGCCTTACCATTAACTGTAAAAATTCCTGCCCTTGTTCATTTTACCAACACGCAATACCTTGTATTTATCCAAGGAAGCGAGCTAAAAATTTAAAATCAGATAACAAGAAATAGAAATCTAACAGGAAAAGAGTAAGCAAAGTGAATGTTAGTCATCTGGAGGCTAAGAATGGGGAGTTAGTAGTGGATAGTAAAGAAACTACGGATGTAATGAATAAATATTTTGCTCCTGTCTTCACTGAAATAGGATATGAAAATTCCCAGTGATACCTGTAAATCAGGAGACTAAAGGAAAAGCAGAACTTGGTAAAATGATAATCATGGGGGAAACAGTACAAACCAAACTGATAGAGATTCTGGACTCTGCTGGACTTCTCCTGGAGTCTTCAAAGAGGTGGCTAATGAAGTAGCAGACGCATTGGTGTTAATTTTCTAAAATATGTTAGATTCTGGAAAGGTTTCATCAAAATTAAAATTACCAAATATCATCTGTATTCAAGAAGTGAGGAAAACATAAAACAGGAAACTGTAAGTCTAGTTAACTTGATGTCTGTCGTGGGGAAAATCTTATAATGAATCATTAAAGAGGTTATAACTTGGATAAGTTCAAGGTAATTGGAAGAGTCAGCATGGTTTTAGGAAAGTAAAATCATGTTTAGCCAATTTATTGGAATTCTATGAAGGAGCAACTTGTACACTGGCTAAAAGGGAGCCCCATTGATGGACTGAGCAGAGTTTCTTACAGGGTTTCTCCAGCATTCTCTGTGTTTACATCAGACTTCAACCTCCTCAGTATTTGTCTTAAGTCAAGTAGATAGTTTCTTGTTAGGAAAGGGAATCAGAAGTTATTGGACATGGTGGAAATGTGGATTTGCAATACAAACATACCAGTCATAAACTTATTGAATGACTGTGCAGGGTCAAGGATCGGAATGGCCTGCTAATGCTCTTAATTTGTCTGCTTGTATGTTCAGATTACATGCCTCCTGATGAGCTGTCCACAGAATGCAAAGTGAGGGTCATCCTGAGTGTGTTTGGAGTTGTTCTGGCCATGGGAGACAGTAGCATTGGTGATCCAAAGACATAGTTCACTGTCTGAGTACGATGGGACAGAAGGCTTTGTGAAAATCTGCACTGTTATATGTAAGTGAAAAGCAGCAAATGGGTGAGGGAGAGGCATTTCCCTAAATGCCATTTTCCTTTAGCTTGCAAGCAAAATGAAAGAACAATGCTAAATTGATTGTGGATTGTCAGTGTTCCTATTCAATTAACTGGCGCATTTTTAGTTAATCCTTGATCAGACCAGTGTGGCAAACCAACATATTGTTGGAGCCAGAGAAACACAAATCCAACGCAGGGTGGAAGATTTCAGCATCCTCAGAGTCAAAGGATATATGGCAATAGTTCCTATCATGCAACAGGTTGTCTATAATTCTGAATGACATCCCATAATTTCAAGTCACAGAAAGATCTGCTGATTGTGTTGAATTTCTACTGATCATCTTCACTAACTACTCCCACACACCCAGCTGTTGAGGTGGGTAAGGAAGGTGATAAAACCGCTAACATGATGTCAAGGAAGAAGACATCTCTGAACCTACATTGAATACAGGAGTAGGAGATATTCAAACCTGCTCCACCATTTGTTATGATCATGGCTGGTCATCCAACTCAGTGCCCTGTTCCTGTTTCTCCCCATACCCTTTGATCCCTTTAGCCTGAAGAACTATACCTAACTTCTTCTTGAAAATATTTAATATTTTGGCCTGAACAATGAACAATGTGGCTAATTTATGGAAAGGTAGTTGCCTGATGAAGGAGCAGTGCTCCAAAAGCTCGTGCTTCCAAATAAACCTGTTGGACGAAAAGCTGGTGTTATGTGATTTTTAACTTTGTCCACCCCATTCCAAAACTAGCTCCTCCACATCATGACCTTTTTGAAGGGTCATGTTATGGAGCTTAGAGCAAACCACCGCTAATTGCAAGGCCCTTGATGGAGAGTAATGGATGGCTAACTAACCAGTTAAAATACATTACCCTCTTCCTCAGGAGACTGATGCCTACTCAATACTGACCATTGTGGTCAGTATCATTTGCAGTGTCACTCACCCTCCATTGCTGGAGTCAGAAACATCACAAAATAAACATTATTTGTTAACAGTCATCCGTACATTCCTAATGGCTCCTCAAAAAGCTGCAGCAGCTGGGACTACCAAAGAATGAAGGCAGCAATGCAACTTCCAGGAGAATGTGCACTCACCTGCATGAAGGACTTACCATGTCACATGTCAGTTGAATGCTGTTTAAACTTATACAGTTTTCCACCTGGAATTCCATATAATTGTTTCTTCCTTCAAATTGAGCTAGCCATGACTTCCATAACACATGGTGTGCTGCTGCCATTCCTTGGGTCACTCACTGTTGGTGAGGAAGGGACAGAGGTTCTACATATATTTTGGCATGGAGCTTTCGACGTCAATGGCGTATATTAGGAACTCAATAATCCAATCCATTCCCATGATTACTCAGGCATTCAATTTCATAAAAGGAGCATCATGGGTATCCTAAAGGCAATGATTGATCCCAAAATGTACCAACATTCCAGCATAAAAATGTTAGCTACATGGTTACAACAGCATAATGCTCAAATAAGCTTGCAGTAATCTAGCATCTATTCAGCAACTTCACAGGACATTCAGATAATTTAAACATTCAAGCTGTGCTTTGTATCAGGAAAAAGACTAGCAGTAGAGGGGAGTTGCCACTAGATGGTATTACTGTGTCATATTTATAAATCATAATAGAATGCCCACTAATTTATATCAAACCTGGCTATTCCTGATAAAATGAATAAAGGATGGATTATTACCGTGGGCAGATTTACCCAATTAGTCGGTTTTTAAAATATTTAAATTGCCATAACTAACTAATTCAGCTGTCTGGCAGACATATTTTGATGGTTTTCAGGATGGATCAGAAAGTCCACAACGTGTACCTGTATTAAAAAACTACTGAAGTCAAAGATTTGGACCCCGACTGGCAGACTTCTAGTTATTTTCTTTAAGCGACACCTCATTAAAACAAAAGATTTGAAATCCTATCATGTGATATTGTATCACAATAATTAATACATTCACCTAAACTTCCATCTGTTCAATTATGGGACACATTCCCCCAAGGGAAATAATCCACAAGACGTAATACTGCTCTAAGCAACAATTGTACCACAACCATGATAAGCTTCCACCCATCGAGCTTACAGTAATGAGGGTGAAATAGGAGAATGTCGCAGACACAAATTAAAAGATCCAGTATCGATGTACAGTTTTCTTTTCTTAGCAATATAGTGTACTAAGGATAAGAGAAATGTAGGGACATAGACACATAAGAGGAGAAATAGACCACCCAGCCCCTCAAACTTGCTCCGCCATTGTAGATCACGACTGTTGATCTACATCAAACAGAGTTTACAATGTTATCACTATATCCCTTGATTTTATTAATAACTGGAAGTCGGTCAAATGATATCAAATAAGTTAAAAATCACACAACACCAACTAATAGTCCAACGGGTTTACTTGAAAATACAAGCTTTCAGAGCGCTGCTCCTTCATCAGGTAGCTAGTGGAGCAAGATCATAGGACTCAAAATTTATATTAAAAGATCAAAGTGTCATAGAACTGATGCAACGTATTGAACAAACCTATATTGCTGTTAAGTCTTTAATCACTTAGAATGGGGATGCAGGTTTCGATTGATTAATATGTAAATCCCAGAACTTCTTTCAAATCACAGTCCTGAGACAATTTAAGGTTTTATCAGTATTTTTAAAGAATTACATCTCATCTCAGACAATGCATTAAAGGTGTGAAGTTAGAGTCTCTCTGTGTTCCACGCTAAGCTGTTAAACAGCCATTGCTTATGGACAAGCCCTGTTCAGATGAGGAGGAATGCGACGGACACCAAAAGATGCTGAAGGATGCCCTCATAAAAACTGGATACGATGCCCAACTCATTGATTGCCTGTTCCAACTTGCCACAGTGAGAAACCGTAATTACCTCCTCAGGAGACAGACATGAGATATGACTGATAGGGTACCCTTAGTTGTCCAGTACTTCTCAGGAGTGGAGAAACTATGCTATGTTTTTTGCAGCTTGCAACACATTAAGGATGAGGATGAGCACCTCACCAAGATCTTCCCCATGCTTCCACTTCTTGCCTTTAAACAACCGTCAAACTTAAACAGACCAATGTTTTCAGCAAACCGCTGAGCCTTCAGGACAACATCAACCACAACATGATACAACCATGATATGGTAACCACTGCAAGACGTGTCAAGAGTGTCAACACGGATACCATCATTACTCGTGGGGACACAACCCACCTTGGGCACATCAGGTACTCATGTGACTCAGTCAACGTTGTCTATCTCATACACTGCAGACGAGGATGCCCCAAGGCATGGTACATTGGCAAGACCAAGTAGATGCTATGACAATGGATGAATGGACACCACAGCAATAACTGCATCTCAGGGATGCTCCCAACCAGTGGGGGAACACTTCAGCGGTCAAGAACATTTGATCTTGGATATTCAGGTAACCATCCTCCAAGGTGGACTTCAGGATATACAACAATGCAGAGTCACCAAGGAGAGGCTGATAGTCAAGTTCAGTACCCATGTGGATGGCCTCAACTCGGACCTTGGGTTCATGTTGCACTACAGGTGACCCTACTGCACTATACACTCTCACATACAGGCACACACACACACGCACATCCTCTCACAGGCATATGCTCCATCATACTCGCACATACACACAACACACTCTTTCTCTCATAGACACACGCACACCCTCTCACAGGCATATGCTCCATCATACTCACATACACACACACACAGTTACACACTCTCACTCACTCACACAAAGACACACAAACTCTCTCTCACACTCATTCACACACACACACACACACATATATGCAAGCACAAACATATATAAGTTTACAGGGTGAATTTGCATTTGCAGATACATTCTATTTTGTTCAAAAAGCACACAACTTGTAGGCAGAGATGAAAAGTATGGCACTGGGAAAGCACAGCAGGTCAGGCAGCATCCGAGGAGCAGGAGAGTGGACGTTTTGAGAATAAGTACTTCATCAGGCCTGAAGTTGACTCTCCTGCTCCTCAAAGGCTGCTTGACCTGCTGTGCTTTAACAGCGCCATATTTTATGACTCTGACTCTCCAGTATCTGCAGTCCTCATTTTTTCCTGTAGACAGTCAGTTCATGTGGCATTTTATAAATTCCTACTTTGGAAATAGGACCAGTCTGACTCAAGGTTGGGATACAGGCAGACTCTAAGCTCACACTTTCAATGTATTGTCTGAACTGAGATGTCACCTTTTTTTATACTGATAAAACTTTAAGTTGTCTTGGGACTGTGACTTAAAAGAAGTTCTGGGATTAATATATTAATCAATCAAAACCTGCATCTTCATTCTAAGTGATTAAAGACTTAACAGTAATCTAGATTTGTTCAATACGTCGCATCAGTTCGATGACACTTTGATCTTTTACTATAAATTCTGTGTCCTGTGAGCCTGCCCCACGAGCTGATGAAAGAGCAATGCTCTGACAGCTTGTACTTTCAAATAAACTATAACAGGTCTGATTTTTAACTCCATCCACGGCCAGTGTTGTATGATTTTTAACTTTGTTCACCCCAGTCCAACTCTGGCACCTCCACATCATGGATATCAAATAATCAAATGCTTGGTTAATGTATTGAAAATAGTAAAACACGTTATAACTTATGAAGCAGACATTGAAGGAAGCTAATTGATTTTTTGAATCTGGGCAGACAGAATTACAACATTGTATACACACAGTACATGGAGTCCTCAGAGATGAACTCCCTTAAAGGCCAGGTACACATGAAACATTACCATACTTTCCAATAGAAAACTCAAAATTTATGAACTATTTGCAATAACAAGCGACCATTTGAGTTTCAGTAGCCTATAGATATTTAGCTTATGTATCCAGATCTTATGATGGTAACTTTCTCTGAGGGTGCTGTTGATTGCCACAGTCATCAGTGATATTTTCTGTCATTCCTGTCTGTGTTGTTAGGATTTTCTTTCGTGGATTGCAGTTACTGTTCCAGAATTTGCTTATCCTGATGCAATACAGCCAACGTTTATTCCAGAATAGCCATTTATCTCATACCTCAAGTTATAAAGTCATAGAGTCTTACAGTTATACAGCATGGAAACAGACTCTTCAGTCTAACCAGTCCTTGTCAAACATTGTCCCAAAATAAACTAGTCCCAAAATAGACTAGTCCCATCTACCTGCATTTGGCCTATATCCTTTCAAATATTTCTCATTCCTGTACTTATCTCAATGTCTTTTAAACGTAGCTGTACACACATCCACCACATCCTCTGGCAGCTCATTCCACACACGGACCACTGTGTAAAACAATTGCCTCTCATGTCTTTTTAAAAACTTTCTCCTCTCACCTTAAAACTATGCCCGCTTGTCTTGAACTCCCCCACCCAATGGAAAAGACACCTGCCATTCATCTTATCTATATCCCTCATGATTTTATAAACTCTATAAGGTTGCCCCACAAACTCCTCTGCTCCAGTGAAAAAATCCCAGTCTATCTAGCCTCTCCTTATAACCCAAACCCTCCATTCCCAACAACATCCTGGTAAATCTCTTCTGAACTCTCTCTAGCTTAATAATTTCCTTCCTATAACATGGAAACCAGAACTGGGCACAATAGTCCTCAAGTGGCCTCACTAATGTCATTTACAACTTAAACATAATGTCCCAACTCCTGTACTCAAAGGTATGAGCAATGAAAGCAAGCATGCTAAATGCTTTTTTTAACCACCCTCTCTGTAATATGATACAAACTTCAAAAAATTAGTACTTGAACCACTAGATTTCAATGTTCTACAACAGTACCCAAAACCCTGTATTTGATTGTATAAGTTTTTTTTGAGTGGCACAAATACAAACATGTAAATGTATGAATTAAGAACAGTAGTAGGCCATTCAGCCCTTAAACTTGCTCTACTATTTAATAAGGTTATGACCTAATGTGACTGTTTACCCCTGTGGCAGCAGATTGACAAATCAGACAGCCATTAGATAAAATGGAATGGGATTCTTATGCACTCCTTCAGTGTCCTGATCTGACTGTCTGAAATAGTTACTCACAAAAAGTTAGGCTTACAAATACATGGTCACCTGGCACCCTACTTACCTAGCGCAATACACACTATGCATCTGCGTCATGCCTCCTGGTACCCTATCCCCTCCCTAGCTGACACACTATTTACTTGGCCTCCGAACCACCCCAAACCCACATCCTTCTGATGCCCAACTCTCCCAGCACCCTAACATCACGCATACCTTCTGTATTTAGAGTTTGACAGCAGCTGTTAATTTGGCCGTCAGGAACTTACATTCCAGCATACAGCAGCTGACTGCTGTGAAAATGGGGCATGATTTGTCTTCCTTTTAGAGTTCTGCACAGTGAAAGAACTGTCATAATGGAAGTATGTTTTGAGGAAGCACTGCACTGAATCTACTCTCAAAAATAGAGCACTCCCTTCTTTTGTAAGAAAGAAGTGCCAGAGTGGCAACCTGTGAAATTGCCATTCACTAGAAAATCTGGGCTAGTGTTTTTTTGTGATCAGAAGAGTCAAGAGTTCTCTTCCATGCCTCAAGAGAAAACCTGGAGCCTTCCTTAGCTTGGACTTTCATTCCCTCACTGTATTATAATTGTCCAGAGAACTGCAAACACCGCTGTGCCTCCTCCACCATCCCTTCCACCTTATTTGTTTAGAGAACATTCAGGGACCATGGCACATTCCTCAACACATTTACAGTAGTGCCCTTCAATATTTTTCTCTACTGATCACATGAATTTATTATAGAGAAGTGTGAAGTCACATAGCATGACAGAAGAGGTAAGAACAGACAATATACACCAATGTTGTAAAGAGTGTGCAGGACTAAAGGCACCTCAGGATCCACGTAACTCTATTTTTGGAGGCAGTAGGACATGTTCAGAGAGTAGTGAGCAAAGCAAATGTGATCCTGGGCTTCTGAAATCAAAGCATGGAAGTTATACTGAACGTATACAACTCAGGTGTGAAACAATATTCAGTTCGGGTCACTACGTATCAGGAAGGCTGAGATGGCACACAGAAGATTTACCAGAATGCCTCCAGTAACAGTATAGAAAATGCTGGTGTGGCCACACTTGGAATATTGTGTACAGTTCTGGTCGCCTCATTACAGGAAGGATTACAGTTCCTTACTCTCTCTCTCTTTCTCTCTCTCTCTGTAGGGATTGACAATTAGGGTTCAATTTTATAACAATTGGCCAAATAAAATAGTCAGGCCCAGATGCTATCTGAAAAGGCAGAACATTTGCATCCGTCGCCAGCCATACCATATTCTAAACAACTAAGTTAATCAGCCATAGAAAAATCAAGGTTCATCACACAAAACATTTCAATACCGAGTAGAACTAACTCTTCAAAATTGTACAAAGTTAAAAATCACACAACACCAGGTTATAGTCCAACAGGTTTAATTGGAAGCACACTAGCTTTTGGAGCGACGCTCCTTCATCAGGTGATTGTAGAGGACTCGATCGTAACACAGAATTTATAGCAAAAATTTGCAGTGTGATGTAACTGAAATTATACATTGAAGAATTGATTGTCTGTTAAGCCTTTCATCTGTTAGAATACAGTGATAGTTTCACTTCTTTCATGTGTAAATCGCAAAACCCTTTTTTCTAAAGTTGCATTCTCGGGTTAGCTGTTAACAATGGTGATAGCTAGACAATATGTTGAAGGTGTTAGACCCTGTGTAGATTAGGAAATTGTAGATTAGGAAAATTTTGCCTGAGATGCCCCCTTCCAATTCAAAAACTGGCTAAATTGATGCTTTCAGTTTACTGACAACGTTACTTAACCCTATAGCAAAATAACATAAAGTAGCCTACTTCAAAGGTAGTGTTTAGCTTTTACTTAGGAAATTACTGGGTTGTGCAAAAACTATACTGCAAATACATAATGAATTCGAACATAAATGTCAAAATAGATAGAAAAGCACTTCATTCCTTCATATTTGTGCTTTCTAGTGTTCTTTAAAGAGTAATGCCAATTATAAATATTGCAACTGACTTTTTTGATATTTTCAAAAGGTGAGAAAGTTTAAGGAAGGTCAGACTGTGACTTGAATATATAAATTTATGCAAGTCTTGTTGACTCATAAAATAGCCTATTTCTAGTCAGATGAAAGTCTGCAAACTACTCTTGTCACGTTGACCCTTCAAATAAGAGGAATGTTCTTTTTCTTTCTAATTGGCAACTGATAACAGATCCCTGCTTCACAGTGATAAAGATTTCCTGTCTCAACCCACCATTATCTTCAAATGCCATTTGTATTTCTTGTACGTTAGATAGCAACTCAAAACTAATTATACAGCTAAAAGCTACAACTAAGTAAAATGTTCATAATGTTTCAAAGCTTTAGAAATATATACTGCAAATGGCAATTTTTGAAAAATATTTCACCATTTTTAAATCCAATGGTTTTTGGTTTCATTGATGTGTTCATGAACTAGAATGTGACCTTTTGTTTAGATGAGGCTTGGACTTGTAAATCTTTTGTTTACATATGCATAAAACTGCTATGCAATTCTGTTCTACAGAATGTAAAGGGAAATTGCACATACATTCCAAAACATCTTCATACATATTAAACGATTGGAAACAGAATGCAGATGTGACTTTGCCTAAGATTGCTAAAACATAGTGGAATTTGAATTGCTGTTTTGTGTTAGCATAAAGTGGGTGACAGAGAGCTAGAAATACATTTCTCACACCTTGATGATAATTATAAATAGGCTAAGTGTAAAATAGGCCACCATTCATTATTGTTCCTTTTGACTATTGCTGAAAGCCAATTTTACCTTTTTTTGACCTAATTTCCCTCTGTTTTTCCTGTCTTGAAGGCATGTGCTCCTTACAAATTACTATCAATATTAATGGTGCTCTGATACTCCATGGGTTAGTTTGGTTCAATTCCCGCCTCAGGTGACTGACTGTGTGGAGTTTGCACGTTCTCCCCGTGTCTGCGTGGGTTTCTCACACCTTGATGATAATTATAAATAGGCTAACTGTAAAATAGGCCACCATTCATTATTGTTCCTTTTGACTATTGCTGAAAGCCAATTTTACCTTTTTTTGACCTAATTTCCCTCTGTTTTTCCTGTCTTGAAAGCATGTGCTCCTTACAAATTACTATCAATATTAATGGTGCTCTGATACTCCATGGGTTAGTTTCTTTTGAGAGTACCCACAAACTATTTATTGTGGAGGTCATCAGAAATGAACCATCATCTGCTGTTCACAGAGGTTTAACTGAGAAGATTTAGTTACCGTAAAATATTACTGTTTCTACAGATCCTGTCTGGCGTGTAGATTGTTTTCAGGAATTTTCTGTTTTCAGATTTACAGCAATTGCAATACTTTGCTGTTGTTTTCAGACATTTCTTGTCTAAATAAATAAGACATGGAGATTTGAGCATGAAATTGGTATTGATTCATGAAAGAATTTCACCCAAAAATCTGCCAGTTACTAGAAATACAACTGCAAGACATGAACAGCATTTCCAGTGGCTTTGAAGGTAACTGTAGGTGAGGATTTTCTGTGTGTCTGGATCTTTTCAGACTGGAACAGGTGAAATTTACAGTCATAAAAAATTCTGACCATCATTACATAAGTGAGCTCACTGAGATTCTTTATTCAAAGACAGATCACTGCATTTCACTCTCTTTGTTCAAGTCAAACAGGCAGAGTAAACACGTAGCTTCACAAATATTACAGGCTACCCCCTTATGTAGGTTGCTGTAGATTTCGCGTAGACTCCGTTGTAGCATCACATGTCAATTCTGCCTGAAATGGATTAATTCACCCAACCTTGGGGTGTCACATGAACGTGGGCAGCAAATCATACAGGTCAATGTCCAGGAGTGTGGTAAGTGCCTTGATGTCTTCATTTTGCTGCAGTACAAGGCAACAGGTACATCTAAGCCAGTGCAACAAATCAGAGGGTGTTTAATGCAAGGCAAGGTCTGTGTGCAGAAGATCTTGTGCATGATCTCGACTCATATGCTGTGCACATGTAGTTGACATAAAACATGTTAGAGTTGACCACTGTCACACTGAAACAACATATGTATCTTTAGAGAAGTTACCTCATCAGGTCCACGCCTCCTAACAACCCACCCTCCCCTCCTGGCACCTTTCCCTGGCACTGCATGAATTGCAAAACCTGCGCCCACACCTCTCCCCTCCCCTCCATCCAAGACCCCAAAGGAGCCTTCCACATCCATCAAACATTCACCTGCACCTCCATACATGTCATTTACTGTATCCGTTGCTCCCGATGTGGTCTCTTGTACTTTGGGGAGACAGGACATCTACTCGCAGAGTGCTTCAGAGAATATCTCTGGAACACTCACACCAACCAACCCCACCACCCCGTGGCTGAACACTTCAACTCCCCTTTCCACTCCGCCGAGCACATGCAGGTCCTGGGCCTCCTCCATAGCCACTCCCTTACCACCCGACACCTGGAGGAAGAACGCCTCATCTTCCACCTCGGGATCCTCATGATCCATCTCATCTGTCTATCTTCCTTCCCACCTATCCGCTCCAACCTCCCTTCCAACCTATTACCTTTTCCCCCACCTCTATCCACCTATTGCACTATTAGCTACTTTTCCCCCAGCCCCAAACCCTCCCATTTATCTCTCCAACCCCAGGCTCCCAGCCTCAATCCTGATGAAGGACTTTTGCCCGAAACGTCAATTTTTCTGCTCCTCAGATGCTGCCTGAACTGCTGTGCTTTTCCAGTACCACACTCTTGACTCTAATAAGAGCATATGTCTAGCCAGACTACAATTATGATAGCGTATGAGAAATAAAGTTCCATTGATGCGTTTTAAGTCACTGCTATTTTATGTTAGTGGATGTTTTAAGTTAGTAAATTGACAATCAATGCAGAAATATTATACTTTATGGAATTTAACCTAGAACATAGAATATTACTACACAGTACAGGTCCTTCGGCCCTCAATATTGCACTAACCTGTGGAACCAATCTGAAGCCTATCTATCCTACACTATTCCATTTTCATTCGTATGTTTATCCAATGACCATTTAAATGCCTTTAAAGTTGGCGAGCCTAGTACTGTTGCAGGCAGTGCGTTCCATACCCCTACTACTTTCTGAGTAAAGAAACCAACTCTGACATCTGTCCTATATCTATCACCCCTTAATTTAAAGCTATGTCCCCTCATGCGAGCCATCACCATCCAAGGAAAAAGGCTCTCGGTGTCCACCCTATCTAACCCTCTGATTATCTTATATGTCTCAATTAACTCATCTCTCAACCTTCTTCTCACTAATGAAATCAGCCTCAAGTCTCTCAGCCTTTCCTCATACCAGGCAACATCCTAGTAAATCTCTTCTGAACCCTTTCCAAAGCTTCCACATCCTTCCTATTATGCAGTACACCAAGTGCGACCACACCAGAGATTTGTACAGCTGCAGCATGACCCAGTGGCTCTGAAACTCAGTCCCTCGACCAATAAAAGCTAACACAATGTATGCCTTCTTAACAACCCTATCAACCTGGGTGGCAACTTTTAAGGAATTATGTACATGGACACCAAGATCTCTCTGCTCATCTATACTACCAAGAATTTTACCATTAGCCCAGTACTCTTTATTCCTGTTGTTCCTTCCAAAGTGAATCACCTCACACTTTTACACATTAAACTCCATTTGCCATCTCTCAGCACAGCTCTGCAGCTTATCTATGTCCCTCTGTAACCTACAACAGCCTGCAGCACTATCCACAACTTCACTGACCTTTGTGTCATCTGCAAATTTACTGACCCATCCTTCTACAGCCACATCTGGGTCAATTATAAAAATACCAATAAAAGCTAACACAATGTATGCCTTCTTAACAACCCTATCAACCTGGGTGGCAACTTTCAAGGAATTATGTACATGGACACCAAGATCTCTCTGCTCATCTACACTACCAAGAATTTTACCATTAGCCCAGTACTCTTTATTCCTGTTGTTCCTTCCAAAGTGAATCACCTCACACTTTTACACATTAAACTCCATTTGCCATCTCTCAGCACAGCTCTGCAGCTTATCTATGTCCCTCTGTAGCCTACAACAGCCTTCAGCACTATCCACAACTTCACTGACCTTTGTGTCATCTGCAAATTTACTGACCCATCCTTCTACAGCCACATCTGGGTCAATTATAAAAATGACAAACAGCAGTGGTCCTAAAACAGATCCTCGTGGTACACCACTAGTAACTGAACTCCAGGATGACCATTTCCCATCGACCACCACCCTCTGTCTTCTTTCTGCTAGCTAGTTTCTGATCCAAACCACTAAATCACCCTCAATCCCATGCTTCTGTATTTTGTGCAATAGCCTACCATGGGGAACCTTATAACCCGCCAGAGACCCGGGTTCAATTCCCGACTCAGGCGACTGACTGTGTGGAGTTTGCACATTCTCCCTGTGTCTGTGTGGGTTTCCTCCGGGTGCTCCGGTTTCCTCCCACAGTCCAAAAGATGTGCAGGTCAGGTGAATTGGCCATGCTAAATTGCCCGTAGTGTTAGGTAAGAAGGAGTAAATGTAGGGGTATGGGTTGGTTGCGCTTCGGCGGGTCAGTGTGGACTTGTTGGGCCGAAGGGCCTGTTTCCATGCTGTAAGTAATCTAAAAAAAAAAAAAATGCCTTTCTGAAATCCATATACACTACATCAACTGCACTACTCTCATCCACCCATTTGGTCACCATCTCAAAGAACTCAAAAATGCTTGTGAGGCACAACCTACCCTTCACAAAACCATGTTGACTATCCCTAATCAAATTATTCCTCTCTACATGATTATAAATCCTACCTCTTATAACATTTTCCAACACTTTATCCACAACAGAAGTATGGCTCACTGGTCTATAATTACCAGAGTTGTCTCTTCTCCCCTTCTTGAATAAGGGGACAACGTTTGCTATCCTCCAGTCTTCTGGCACTATTCCTGTAGACAATGAAAACAGAAAGATCAAAACCAAAGGCTCTGAAATCTCCTCCCTGGCTTCCCAGAGAATCCTAGGATAAATCCCATCTGGTCTAGGAAACTGATCTATTTTCACACTTTCCATAATTGCTAACACCTCCATCTTGTGCACATCAATCCCATCTATTCCTGAAGAAGGGCTTATGCCCGAAACATCGATTCTCTTGTTCCCTGGATGCTGCCTGACCTGCTGCGCTGTTCCAGCAACACATTTTCAGCTCTGATCTCCAGCATCTGCAGACCTCACTTTCTCCATCTATTCTAGTAGCCTGTATCTCAGTATTGTCCTCAGCAACATTGTCTTTTTCCAGTGTGAACACTGACGAAATATATTCATTTAGCTCTTCTCCTATGTCCTTGGAATCCACACACAACTTCTTACTATTATCCTTGATTGGCCCTAATCTTTCTCTAGTCATTCTTTCATTCCTGATATACCAATAGAAAACTTTAGGGTTTTCCTTGATCCTATCTGCCAACAACTTCTCACGTCTACTCCTGGCTATTCTTAACTCTCTCTTTAGGTCTTTCCTGGCCAACTTGTAATTCTCAAGCACCCTAACTGAGCCCTTCACATCTCATCCTAACATAAGCCTTCTACTTCCTCTTGACAAGAGATTCAACTTCTTTAGTAAACCACGGCTCCCTCACTCAACCACTTCCTCCCTGCTTGACAGGTACATACTTATCAAGGCTACGCAGTAGGTGTTCCTTGAATAAGCTACACATTTCAATTGTGCCATCCCCTGCAGTTTCCTTCCCCATCCTATGCATCCTAAAACTTGCCTAATCGCATCATAATTGCCTTTCCATCAGGATATTGGTACCCCTCTGGTTCAGGTTTACACCATCCTGTTGGTAGAAGTCCCATCTACCCCAGAATGAGCCCCAATTATCCAGGTATCCGAAACTGTCCCTCCTGCACCGTCCCTGTAGCCACATGTTCAACTCCTGTCTCTCCCTATTCCTCGCCTCACTAGCACATGGCACGGGAAACAAACCAGAGATAACAACTCTAAGCTTCCACCCTAGCTCCCTGAATTTCTGCCTTAAATCCCATTCCTTTTCCTACCTATGTCGTTGATGCCTATGTGGACCATAATTTGGGGCTGCTTCCCCTTCCCCTCAAGGGTCCCAAAAACACGATCCAGGACATCACGAACCCTGGCACCTGGGAGGTAACACACCAACCGTGAATCTCTCTAACGTTCCCACTGAACTTCCTATTGTCTCTCTAACTATGGAGTCCCCAATGCTAATGCTTTGCTCATCTCCCCTTTTCCCTTCTGAGCAACAGGGACAGACTCTGTGCCAGAGACCTGTATCCCTTGGCTTACCCCTGGTAAGTCATCCCCGTATACAGTATCCAAAATGGTATAGTTGTTATTGAGGGGAACGGCCACAGGGACTCCCTGCACTGCCTGCAGTTTCCCTTTCCATTCCTTGACAATAACCCATCTGCCCCTTTCTTGCACCTGAGGTGTGACTACTTCCCTGTAATGCTTCTCAATAACCCCTCCACCTCCTGAATGATCCGAAGTTCATCCAGCTCCAGCTTCCTAACATTGTTTTCAAGGAGTTGGAGTTGGGTGCACTTCCTGCAGATGAAGTCAGCAGGAACACTAGTGGTGACTCTTACCTCCCACGTTCTGCAGGAAGAACATTCAACTGCCCTAACCTCCATTCCCACTATTCTAAATTTCTAAAGAGACTAAAAAAAAGACTAATTGCCTTAACAATCCAATGCACAGAACCTTTTTTTGATTAGAGGAGGCGTATGGGTGTTACCTAAGTAACCTATGATACCTAAGTAGTGTTTCAGGTAACGCAATCATCCAAAGATATTACTTCGCTTACTCAGCAGTCCCATGATCGCTCCTGCTCAGCGTGTGCTCCACCTATTTACGAGTTAGTTTTTAAATCGGTGATTCACCTTCCCTGTCAATCCCCAAGTCAATGCTCCAGCTCTTCCTGCTGCTGAAACAAAAATGGAGGGCCCCAACACTCAAGGTAAGTTTTTAAATCAGTGTCTTAACTTCCTGTCAGCCCCCTGGTCGATGTTCCCACTCTTCTTGCTGATAAAACGAAAATGGTTAAGTAGAATCCCTACATTGTGGAAACAGGCCAATTGGCCCCTGTTCACATCGGCTTTCCAAGAATAACCCACCCAGACCCACTCCCCTCCCCTATATTCTGCATTTCCCCTGATTAATGCATCAAACCTACACTTCCCTGAACACTATGGGATATTTAGCATGGCCAATTTATCTAACCGGCACATCTTTGAACTGAGGAAGCCCACACAAACATGGAGAGAATATGCAAACTCTACACAGATAGTCACTTGAGGCTAGAATTGAACCCAGGTCCCTAGTTCTGTGAGGCAGCACTGCTAACCACTTAGCCACCATGCTGCCCAATTTAGTTCCAATGAAGAAGAGTATTTAAGATTACAAAGGGATTTCAGTCAATTGGGCCAATGGGCTAAGGAGTGGCAGTTGGAGTTTAAGTTGGTTAATTTGGTTTATTTAGGTAAAATAAACAAGGACTTATATAGTTAATGGTCAGGCCTTGGGTAGTGTTGTCAAACAGAGAGACCTAGAGGTTCAGGTGCAAAATTCTTTGGAAGTTGTGTCACCAAGTGGACAGGGTGGTTAAAAAGGTGTTTAGTACAATTGCCTTCATTTCTCAGACCATTGAGTACAGGAGTTGGGATATCATATTGAGGTTGTACAGGACATTGGTGAGGTCACTTGTAGAGTACTCTGTATGTTCTGGTCATAGGATCTCTCCAGTGTGGAAGAGGCAATCAAGTCCTCCATAGAGTATCCCAATCCAACGCATGCCCGCACCCTATCCCGGTAATCCTGCATTTCCCATAGCTAACTGACCTAGCCTGCACATCCTTGGACACTATGGGCAATCTAGCATGGCCAATCCATCTAACGTGCACATCATTGGACTGTGGGAGGAAACTGGAGCACCTAAATGAAACTCACACAGACACAGGGAGAATGTGCAACTCCACACAGTCTCCCAAGGGTGTAATCAAACCTGGGTCTCTTGTGCTGTGAGATAGCAGTGCTAACCACCGTGCCCTGCTAGAAGAAGGATATTATTGGAGAAGGTTCAGAAAAGATCTACTAGGATGTTGCCTGGACTGGAAGGTTTGAGTTATATGAAGAAGCTGGATAGACTTTTTCACTGGAGTATAGGAGATTGAGGGAACATTATGGAGGTTTATTAAATCATGATGAGCATAGATAAGGTGAATAGCAAAGGTCCTTTCCCTATGGTGGGGAAGTTTCAAAATGAGGGGCTATATTTTTAAGGTGAGAGGAGAAAGATTTAAAAGGGTCCTGAGGGAGAAACCTTTCAACAGAGGGTGACTCCTATGTGGAATGAATTGCCAGAGGAAGTGATAGGTACAGGTACAGATACACCATTTTAAAGACATTTGGACAAGTACATGAATAGGAAAGGTTTAATGGAATATAGGCCAAATGCAGGCAAATGGGACTAGTTTAGTTTGGGAACCTTCATAGGCATGGACTGTCGCTGGTTGGACTAGTTAGATATAAGGATCTGTTTCTGTGCTCTTTGAATCTATGGCTATATGATATGAGATACATTTGAAATACAATGGATATCAAATGGAAAGATAAAGTACTCAACACAGAAATATTTCAAAGAGCAGAAATATGTAGAATTGAAGCATTGATCATCAGATCTTAGTTCAGATAAAGTATAGCTCAAAAGAAGGAAGCATATGTCAGGTATAAATAGGAGCAATCGAGAGAATCCTTAGAAAAGTTTAAAGGCAGTAAGAGTATACGTAAGAGGGAAATCAGGAAGGCAAAAAGGGGACATGAGATAGCTTTGGCAAATAGGGTTAAGGAGAATCCAAAAGGTTTTTATAAATATATTAAGGACAAAAGGGTAACTACAGAGAAAATAGGGCCCCTCAAAGATTAGCAAGGAGGAATATGTGTGGAGCTGCAGGAGATGGGGGGAGATACTAAATTAGCATTTTCACCAGTATTTACTGGGGAGAAGAACATAGAAGATATAGAATGTGGGGGAATAGATGCTGACATCTTGAAAAATGTTCACATTACAGAGGAGGAGCTCCTGGATGTTTTGAAATGCATAGAAATGGATAAATCCCCAGGACCTGACCAGGTGTGCCCTAGAACTAGGAAAGTGATTGCTGGGCCTCTTACTGAGATATTTGTATCATCAATAGTCACAGGTGAGGTGCCAGAAGACTGGAGATTGGCTAACATTGTACCACTGTTTAAGAAGGGTGGTAAGGAAAAAAACAGGGAACTATAGACCAGTGAGCTTGACATTGGCGGTGGGCACTTTGTTGGAGGGAATCCTGAGGGGCAGGATGTACATGTATTTAGAAAGGTAAGGACTGATTAGGGATAGTCAGCATGGCTTTGTGCATGGGAAATCATGTGTCACAAACTTGATTGAGTTTTTTGAAGAAGTAACAGAGGATTGACGAGGGCAGAGCAGTGGACATGATCTATATGGACTTCAGTAAGGCGTTCGACAAGGTTCCTCATGGGAGACTGGTTAGCAAGGTTAGATCTCATGGAATACAGAGAGAACTAGCAATTTGGATACAGAATTGGCTCAAAGGTAGAAGACAGAGAGTGGTGGTGAAGGGTTGCTTGTCAGACTGGAGCCCTGTGATCAGTGGAGTGCCACAAGGACCGGTGCTGGGTCCACTACTTTTTGTCATTTATATAAAGTATTTGAAAGTGAACATAGGAGGTATAGTTAGTACGTTTGCAGATGACACCAACATTGGAGATGTACTGGACAGGGAAGAAGGTTACCTCAGATTACAACGGATTCTTGATCAAATAGGCCAATGGGTTGAGGAGTGGCAGATGGACTTTAATTTAGATAAATTTGAGGTGCCGCATTTTGAGAAAGCAAATCAGAGCAGGATCGTTACACATAATGGTAAGGTCTTGGAGAGTGTTGCTGAACGAAGAGTCTTGCACGTTCTTTGTTCCTTGAAAGTAGAATTGCAGGTAGATAGAATAGGCGTTTAGTATGCTTTCCTTTAATGGTCAGAGCATTGAATATAGGAGTTGGGAGGTCATGTTGCGGCTGTACAGGACATTGATTAGGTTGCTTTTGGAATATTGCCTGCAATTCCTCTTGGAAAGATGTTGTGAAACTTGAAAGGGTTCAGAAAAGATTTACAAGGATGTTGCCAGGGTTGGAGGATTTGAGCTATAGGGAGAGGCTGAATAGGCTGGGACTGCTTTCCATGGAGCGTCAGAGGTTTAGGGGTGACCTTATAATGGTTTATAAAATCATGAGGGCAATGGATAGGATAAATAGACAAGTCTTTTCCCTGGGATGAGGGAGTCTAGAACTAGAGGGCATAGGTTTAGGGTGAGAGGGGACCTAAGAGGCAACTTTTTCACACAGAGGGTGATGCATGTATGGAATGAACTGCCAGAGGAAGTGGTGGAGGCAGCATTTAAAAGGCATCTAGATGGGTATATGAATAGGAAGGTTTAGAGGGATATGGACCAAGTGCTGGAAAATGGGACTCGATTAGTCTGGGATATCTGATTGGCATGGATGAGTTGGACCCAAAGGTCTGTTTCCATGCTGTACATCTCTGTGACTCTATGACTATCAATTAATTCGCTAGAGTCATGTGGTCGAGAATTGGTTTTTTAAGTGCTAGCACAATATTATGTTCTGATGAAGTGGAAGAAATGCTGTTGCAACCATTGCAATTTCTGGGAAAGAATAGCTGCAATTTTTAAATTACTTATAGATTACCTTCAATTGCTTATTGTCCTCATCTAATCATACACAAATGAAAATGTTGCATTTTCCTAGTCATTTTGCTTCACACATTACTGGCATATTTGAGTTGGATTTTCATCTGACAGCCGGAAAATATTAACACATATTTTCCAAGCAGTGCACTTCAAAAGCTTCAGTCCCATTTGAGGTAATATAATTATCAATTTTCCCTAAAATTACCATCAGCAGTAAAACAACATTTATGTCATACTCATTATCCACCAAGTATTAAACAGAGTCATAACAGAAAAGCACAAACTCACTAAAATACTAATTAAGAATTTATTGGCAATGTGGGGAATGTACTTAATAAAATTGGATGAGCAAATTGCCAACTTATCTCACTAAAGCTTCAGTACATAACAGTATTAATTATACATTAATGGAGAGTCTCTAACATTCACCATCCTGAACAAATAAAGGATTTGAAGAATTTTACACAATGCATGATATATAAATGTGTTTACTAAGCTTATACGGTAGTATGAATTCATTTTTGATTTAATTTTGTTCTCCATTTATTTTTGCTGATGCTGTGGGATGGATCTGTTCACCTTTACATATTCCCTTACCATGACCATCTACAACAGGAGACAATTTAATTACCGCCCCTTGACATTCAATCGTGTTACCATCACTGAATTCTCCCACAATCGACATCCTTAGGGTTACCACTGACCAGAAACTCAATTTGACTCACCACAGTGGCTAGGAGAGCAGGTCAGAAGCTAGGAATACTGCAGTGAATAACTCACTTCCTGAATCCCCAACATCTATCCATCACACACAAGGTAAAAGTCTATGATACAATAGTCCTCACTTTCCAGGATAGATGCAGCTGCAACAACAGTTAAGAAGCTTGACACCAACCAAGACAAAGCAATGTACTTGATTCATACCATTCAAAACATCTCCTTCCTCCACTATCAACACTCAGTAACAGCAGTTGTGTGCACTACCTACAAGATTCACTGCACAAATTCACCAAAGATCCTTAGACAACATCTTCCAAAGCCATGACCAGTTCCATCTAGAAGGACAAGGGCAGCAGATACCAGGAAATACCACCACCTGAAAGTTCCCCTATAAGACACTCACCTACTAAACTCGGAACTATGTTGTTGTTTCTTCACTGTCACTGGGCTAAAATCTTGCAATTCTCTCCTTAATGGCATTGTAGGTCAACCTACAGCATATGGGCTGCAGCAGTCCAAAAAGGCAGCTTGCCACCAGTTTCTTGAGGGCAACTAGGGATAGGCAATAAATGCTGGCCAGTCAGTGATATCCACATCCCACGAGTAGATAAAAAATATTAATATTGCAATAAGGTTCAATTTAACATCAAGCAAATTCAACAGCCAGACAGATTAGAACTTGTATCAAGCAGTCAACATTATTGGTACCATGGAAAGGTTTGTTCATTCTCTGGGGCCTTCTCACCCTGACCGCTTTCATTGTGTAGAAATTTTAACACGTTGTAGATTCAAAATTGTCTTTGTCTTCTAATGAACCATTCTAAAATAACCATGAGTTTTGTTTGTAATATAGGTAGAGTTTTTGTTTGCTAAAGTTTTCTATTATACTTTATTACAGAGAAAGATTTCTGCCAAATTTTTGAATAATTAGTATTTTTGAGTAATTAGTAATTTTTGCAAATGTTTCACTTCCAGTAACTTATTCAATATGTTGAGTCAGTCTGCTGTCATCAAGAGTGCAAACAATTTGCATTATTATATATATTAAACATGTAACTTATTAGCTTATAAAATTGAAACAAACACATGACTATAGACACTAAGTTGTTGGATGGTACAATACATAACAACAAAAAGTTTCACTTAAACGGCCTTTTAAGTGTAGCAAAACATCCTAACAGGTTTCACAAGGACATTATCAGACAAACATTACCAAGATACATAAGATATCAAGCCTGTTAAAGAAATTTTAAGCCACATCTTAAGAAATATAGAGAAGTGGAGAGGTTTATAAAAGGATTTGCCGTGCTTAAAGCTCAGGCAAAAAATGGCACAGCTGTCAATAAAGAAGTGAAAGAAATAGGGCATACATACAGGTTAGAATTGGAGGAATGCAGAATTCTCAGAGGATTGGAGGACAGGATGCAGTTACACATATAGGGATGGGTGAAGCCGTGAAGAGATTTGAATACGGGGATATTGATTTTGGAAGTTCATGATCCCAGTTAATTAGTGTTGACAGTTGACAATTTGTAGCAAATTGCTGATTGTTTATTGAGTTTGTTAAGAAGCGGCAGTTTAGATAGGATACATTAGTTAATTTGTAAAGAAAAGTATACAATATTGATAATTTAGGGATAGTTCATTGATACCAAAGAATAAACAAGCTATTGATGCAGAATGTGTCAGTCTCGTCAAAATTGTGGAGAAAGCTCTCTAGCTGAGGTGTTAGGGAACTCTTCTTTGGCCCTTCCTCCTCCATTCCTGAAGAAGGGCCTGTGCCCGAAACGTCGAATCTCCTGTTCCCTGGATGCTGCCTGTGTGCTGTTCCAGCAATAAAGTTTCAACTTTGATCTCCAGCATCTGCAGACCTCAATTTCTCCTTCCTCCTCTTCGTCTGGTCTGTCTTCCATTTGGAGAAAACAGATTGCCAAGGATTACTCCCACAAGTGAGATCCACCGTCTGCATCTGAGCACTTGTTGATATGCCCTATTTCTAAGGGCAGGTATCTTAGACTGTGTCAATCAATTATCTAATTACGTGTGGCCAATGACCATGGAGCAACTATTCATTACGTCGGATTACTGTTGTCCCCTTGCCCACCTCCATTTGAATGCTGGTTTTCATTTCTCCTGAGAACAAAGTCTTATTTTTTAAAACGTTGTACTCAAAATAAGGTAGTGTGGCACTCTATAAATCTTTTGTTTATGCTTCGGAGATGCCGGTGTTGGACTGGGGTGTACAAAGTTAAAAATCACACAACACCAGGTTATAGTCCAACAGGTTTAATTGGAAGCACACTAGCTTTCGGAGCGACACTCCATCATCAGGTGATTGTGGAGGGCTCGATCGTAACACAGAATTTATAGCAAAAATTTGCAGTGTGATGTAACTGAAATTAAGCCTGAACAGACAATCAATTCTTCATGTATAATTTCAGTTACATCACACTGCAAATTTTTGCTATAAATTCTGTGTTACGATCGAGCCCTCCACAATCACCTGATGAAGGAGCATCGCTCCGAAAGCTAGTGTGCTTCCAATTAAACCTGTTGGACTATAACCTGGTGTTGTGTGATTTTTAACTTTGTTTATGCTGGTAGAGTGCTAGTTACCATTGTAATACAGTTAAATGGTATCTCATTCCACAGGAAATACTAAATATGGAAAACTAAAAGCACACAATTTTAAAAGTGACCCTGATTTGCAACAGGGACAACAATTTTAAATTTAAGGCTCATCTGTATTAGAAGCTAATATAGAGAGGGTGAACTTTAGTGAAACTGATGATTGGAGGCAGCCAGGAGGGTGTTGCATTTATGGAGTCTGGAGGTAACAAAGAAATGGATGAATCATCTTAGGAGCAGATGAACTGATGCAGGAATAATATTTCTGAGGTGGAAGTAATTTGCAGTCAGAATTTACAGTTAGTTTGATGGTCAAGTAGGACATCAAAGTTGCAAATAATCTGGGTCATATTCAGAAAATGGCCAGGAAAGAGGTGGAGTTGCTGACAAAAGATGGCCTTTTATGGAAATCAAGTCTGAAGGCAATAAAACAAAAGTAAAATACAGCAAAGCTGAAAATCTGGAATAAAAGCAAAAGGTTTTGGAAATACAGTACTCAGCAAGTTAGGTAACACCTATGGGGAGAGAAAAAGTTAACCTATTAAGTTGGTGAACCTTTCGTCAGAAGTTATGGTATGAATACAAGTTGTTCAAACAATTACTCTGTTTCTCTTCCTAAAGACATCAGCTAAGGGCTTATGAACATTTAATTGGACAGAATTTCTGCTCATCTAATACTGGATATCAGACAAGAAGCTTGGCACAAAGGCAGTGGATGTGTTGAGAAAACAAGATATTTGGGGCTGGACTTTGCGACAGGTTTCATAACCCTGATGTTCGAACTAAATAACAGCCAGGAGCAAGACCAGAGAACCAATTTTCCCTGGCATAGCCTCCTGCTTGGCCAGCTAGGTACTTGCCATCTGATTAAAAGTGGTGGATGGGCTTTTGAAGCTACTGTTCTAATCAGAGGACTCACAGCTCTGGACTAATAGAGCTCCATTAAAAGAAATAGGCACTTTTGACCCAGTTAAGCGACTATGAAGGCACTTCAATACAGAGACAACCTAGTTGACCAGGATAACAGTAAGCAAATAAAGAGAATCCAGGCCAATAAAAAAAATATATAAATAGTGGGGGAACATGTCAACAGATTGGTCTTGGCCAAAATTATAGCCTTTTATGCACAAAGTCTACTCTTTGCAGCTCGGAGCCTCCATCAAAGACATCCACTCACTCACCATCGCTTTGTACCTCCGCCCCCCCAAATCCCTACTGCTGGTAGGAAGCCATTCTACTTGTTACAAAATGTTGTTGAAATAGCTCTTAATTAGGTTCTTAACTAAGTTAATTGGCTGCCTGCCTGTATTGAATGGGAAGCCATCCCCTATCCAAGTCATTGATGAGAAATAGGAAGGAACAGAAAGCTGTTGGTAATTGGATAATACTTGAATTCTGTGCTCTCATTCCTGACAAAACCTGCCTTCAAAATCACACTTACGAATGATATCAAAATTAGAAAAAAGATTTCTTATCCATAAAAAATGAAATTTTAAAAGAATATTGCCAGATAAAATATCAGAATAGAACGCTGCCAGAAAATGCTGAAAAAAATCATTGCCCCTGGAGAATAACTGTTGATAGAATCTCTGTTTAAATGAACTCCAAAGATGTGACTTGCAGATGGCCGTTCAATGATCTAAGTAGCTCATTCCGAGGTACCAGGAATGTCAAATATTGCAAACACAGTCATGCACAACGCTGAAACCTGAAAATGTAGAATTGAATGTGATGTATCATTAACATGTCACTGTTGGAAACATGTAAATATATTAATTACATAAAAAAGAAGATTTATTCATATAAAAACTCCAGAATGCTAATAGTTAATACAATCACAGCCATGGAGTAATAGGGACAGATAGCACAGAAACAGACCTTTCAGTCTAACCAGTCCACGCCGAACATAATCCCAAGGTAAAATAGTCGCACCTGCCAGTCCCTATTGAATATAGTTTAATTGTGTAATATTCTGCTGATACAGCAATGAATCATGTTACCCAGTTCATAGGTATGTTGTAAGATTATTCTCTTCTTGGGTTTTTTGTTGTGACATCTGATTAAGACTATTCCTAGTCACAAAATAATCTGGATTAAGATTACTGCAATAATCAAGTGTTGCCCATATTACTGTTATAAACATTTTTTGCATAATTGGAAAAAAAATCACATACTTATCACTTTTCAACTTGTTTTTGGACGCTGGGGACATTGTAAGGCAGCATTACCCCTGTTCTTCAAGGAGGTGACAATGGCTTCCAGTAAGGCTACTGAATAGAAAAGTCTAGGAAGTTGACCCAAAGATGATGAATAAATTGTGATAGTCATTCTAGTGTTGTGCCCAAATTACAGGAAACATTGGAAGGGCAATGTTTCCAGAAGAGTGTTGTTCCTCTCAGCGGTAGATGCCAAGGGAATCCTGGCACTGAAGGAGGCTCCAGGATTTAGACCCAGCAGCTGTAAAGGTTTGGTGGTCCCCGGTTTTAATGAAGATGGGATAAGGGTAGCAGAAATGTTGATTCTCCTGCTCCTCAGATGCTGCCTGACCTGCTGTGCTTTTCCAGCACAACACTTTTGATTCTGATCTCCAGTCTTCACTTTCTCCTCATTGATTTTAACCTTACTGCGAAGCCTCTTCCAAGGATGCCTACCTTGAAGACGTTCACTACCCCTCTCTCTCTACAAGGATCTCAATTAGTCTCTCTCCCTCACTGCACCCCCCGGTTATTTATCAGCCCCGCTGACCCATAAGCCTCATTCCTGATAAAGGGCTTATGCCCAAAACATCAATTCTCCTGCTCCTCAGATGCTGCCTGACCTGTTGTGCTTTTCCAGCACCACACTCTTGACTTAGATCTCCAACATCTGCAGTCCTCACTTTCTCCTGGCAGACCAATCTGCACAAGCAAGGCTGGTTGGTCATCATCATCATCCTAGAATTGTGGTCACATGCCGTTGCTTTACTAATCATTCTATTTTTAAATTCAGACTTTCAATCTTAGGAAAACAGCAGGTGGAAGGAAACAAGCTGAGAATTTTTAGTATGGCCTGTGAACAGCGGAAGTGTTTTCCCCATGCACATCAAGCAACACAGTAATCCCACAGCCACTAGAACCTTTCCAGCTTCCAACCCTTTGTCACTGGACTTGAAACATTAACTCTGTTTTTCTCTCAACAGATGCTGCTAGACTTGTTGTGTTCCTCTAGCACTCTGGTTCAGTTTCAACTTGTGGAAGGCATTTGGTACATTGACAATAGATTTCTGTGAATGTTATAGGTCACGGAATAAAACAGTCAATAACAATGTGGACACATAATTGGCTGAATAATAGGAAACAGAAAATAATGGTCAATGGATATTTTGCCAACAAGAGGAAGGGTTGTTGCGGACTTCTCTAGCGGTCATTATTGTGAGCCTTGTTTTTCCTGATATATATTAATGATCCAGATCTTGGTGAGCAATGGGCAATTTCACAAAACTTGAAGGAATTGTAAACCATGAGCAGGATAGTGTAGGAATCCAAAAGGACATGGAAGCATTGAAGAAGTGGATGCATAGATGGCAAATGAAGTTCGATTCAGAGAAAGTGGGATGATGCACTTTGATAGCAAGAACATTGCAAGCCAACATAGATCAGAAGGTATAATTCTAGGAGGGAAGGGGTAGATGTGCAAAGTAGCAGAAACTGGACGTACGTGTGCATAGATCATTGAAAATATCAGGACAAGCAACTAGAGAAGTCAGTAAAGCACACAGTATCCTACATTTTATAGATAGGGGCATATGGCACAAGAACAAGGAGGTGATACTGAACTTGTTTAAGACACTTGTTAGACCTCAGCTAAAATATTGTGTACTCTTCTGGGCAATACATTATAGGAAGGATGTGAAAGCATTAGAGAGAGTGCAGAAGCAATTTACAAGAATGATTCCAGGGATGAAAAACTTCAGTTACGGCAATAGATTGAAGAGGTTAGGACTGTTCTCCTCAGAGAGAAGAAGGCTAAAAAGTGATCTGATAAAGGTTTTCAAAATCATGTATGAGCAAATAAGGAGAAATTGTTCCTCATTGTAAAAGGAACAAGAATAAGAGCTCATAGGTTTAAAGTGATTTTCAGAAGAATCAAATTAGATGTGAGAAAATATCATTTTCACATAGCTAGTATCTAGGGTGTAGAAAGCACGACCTGGGAATGTGGTGGAGATGGATTCATAAGGCATTCAAGAAGGCATTGGACAATTATTTGTTAAAAATAACATGGGGGGGATCCAAAATGGAAGCAATCTGAGAAGATTGCACTGCAGAGCTTCGCATTGCAGCACAAGCAGGAAGAACTTTTAACCCGCCCAACCCAGGCCATCGTGATATCTTGTGACTCCGGAAAGTCCCATGTAACTTCTAAAAATTAACTTACCTATGTTTCCAGCCATCCAGAGATGCTGAAAAAGGGAGAAGGAGCACCCAAGGTCGGTTCTGCAGTTCAGCCTGCAGGATTGTCGGAGTCGATTACTTTCCAGGCCCTGGTGAACAAGCTCTCGAAATCTTGCAAGATGCTGGGGAAACAGATTGAAGAGAAGCTGGCCACAATCTCTCTCATGCTGCAGAAGCATGAGCAGCAGCTGGAAGACCTGGAGAAGAGGAAGGATGAGATGGAGCACAGGGTCACAGTGGTAGAAGATGATGCCAGTTCATCCAAGGATAGGATCCAAGCCCTGGAGCCACAGGTCCGTAATTTGCATGACCAAGTGGATGAGCTTGAGAACAGGGGCAGGAGAAAAAACATTTGGATCATCGGTGTGCCTGAGGGGAAGGAAGGTGAACGGCCTGAGGGGAAGGAAGGTGAACGGCCTGCGGAATTTGTTGAGGACTGGTTGCTGAAATTCCTTTACTTGGAGGCTGGCATGAAAGCATTGAAGATGGAGAGGGCTTACCTGGTCTGGGTCAATGTCCTCAACCTCTCCTGGTGCAGTTCCATCATTACCGGGACAAAGAGAGAGTCATGGAGGCTTCCAGAGTCTGGGGAAGGATCTGAAGGCCCTAATTTACGTGGACTCTAAGATCATGTTCTTTCAGGACTTCTCAGCGGTGATCCAGAGACGAAAATCTTACGACAGTGTCAAGAGAAGACTGAGGATGCTTGGAATTTAGTACTCTGAGGTATCCGGCGGTGCTCCAGTTCACCTTAGATGGATCTGTACATCTCTTTGACACTTTGGAGAAGGCAAGAAACTTTGCGGACAAACTAATCTAATTTGAACAATTTTAGTATGTATAAATAGTGTTGTTTGGGTATGTGTTTATCATTCTGTAAAAGAAACTGAGGTAGTCTGGTTGGAGCTTTATCTTTTTTTATCTGTTGATAATAATTTGTTTTAAACTATGTCTGGTGGCGGTTGAGATGTACATTTTCAATTTCTAAGTTAGAGATACCAAAGAATGGGTGGGGTATTTATTCCCCTTTTTTAAAAATAAATGTTTTAAATTCATATTGTTATTCTATGAGGTGTTTATTCTATGGGGTTTATTCTATTCTGCTTGTGTTTGCGATGCAGCTCTCGCTGGAAGAAGTGAAGGTGGTTGGGATGGTTAGATGCCTACTTATGGGCAGTTTGGGATGGGTAGTTGCCCCCTCTGGGCAGGAGGTGAGTTCCCCTACTCAGCGTTGTTGGTGCTTTATATGTTGGTTTGTTTTTTTGATTTTTGTTGTTTTTTATTCTCAATAGTTTTGTAGGTTTGTTAAATGTAGTGGTTTTAGTTTATGTAGTTCTTATATTTGGTGGATCATGTGACAATAAGGCTTAGCAGTGTGTGGTTCGGGTTCCTCCTCTCTGGAATTTAAATGTTATTGCAGAAGATTATGGTTAATGATTTGATTAAATGGTGTACCTGGAATATCAAGGGAAGTCACTCACCAATTAAGAGGAAGAAGATACTCTTGAGTCTTAGAAAAGAAAAGGTGGAGATTGCTTTGTTACAGGAGACACATTTTGATGACAAGAAGCAGCTGAAATTACAGTAGAATGGCTTTGACCAAGTTTATTTTTCATCATTTAATACCAGAAGTAGGGGAGTGGCTATATCGGTTAGGAAGAATCTTGCATTTAAGTTGTTGGAGTGTGTTAAAGACACACACACGGGAGGTTTATAATTCTTAAAACCTTAATAAATCAGGAAGAATATAGTGTTTTAAAAGTTTATTGCCCTCCAGCTCATCCCCTTTAAATTTTGGTAGACGCTTTATCTAAACTGATAAGTCTTGAGTCTGGGCACATCATTATAGGAGGAGAT
The DNA here is from genome assembly GCF_004010195.1 of Chiloscyllium plagiosum. NCBI lineage: Eukaryota > Metazoa > Chordata > Chondrichthyes > Orectolobiformes > Hemiscylliidae > Chiloscyllium > Chiloscyllium plagiosum. The sequence continues at coordinate 58,311,657 of NC_057712.1, forward strand.
TTTAACTGTCTCATGGATCCCACAGTAAACAGGTTGCCCAAAGGTCCCTCGATACCTTCTGTACAAACTAAACAGTTAGTGGGTCTATGTGGGGAGTGAGGGTTGGTGGACGTCTGGAGGCATCTCCACCCTACAGGTAGGGATTTTATGTTTTTCTCTAATCCGCACAGATGTCACAAGAGGATTGTTTTTTTTCTGACCCCTTCAGTAACCCTGAATTTGGTGGCATCTTGTAAGATTGGTATTATTACCATTTCTGATCATGCTCCAGTGTACCTTATGGTTAAGATTAAGGACATTACAGTAGTTTCGAGATACTGGCGAATGGATCCCATTATCCTCAAGGATAATACATTTGTGGAGTATTTCTCTAAGGAATTTCGGCTTTCCTAGACATCAACATAGGCCCAGTTGATAGCTCATCCGTTCTCTGGGAAACTGCCAAAGCTTATGCTCTGGAGTTTGTAATTTCATATTCCACCATTAGGAAGTGGCAGAAGGGTGAGCAGCAACGTATCCTTGAAGCACGGTTGAAGGCAGCCGAGAAGGCCTACTTTGACAGACCCTCGTTGGTCAAACTACAGAGGAATATGGTACTGCGGTCTGCATTAAACTCCGTGCTCACGCAGAGGGCAAAAAAAGAGCTGGCTTTTGCAAAGCAAAGGGTATAGGGTATAGGTGACAAGCCAGGCAAATACTTAGCGTATCTTGTCAGAAAGAGGAGTACCCCACAAGCCATTACAGCGATTAGGGAAGGGTCTGGGAACCTAACATGTGATTCTAAAAAGATTAATGTGGCGTTCCAGAGATTTTACTCTAAGTTATACCATTCTGAGGAGGGGTAGGCCAAAATGAAATCCTTTTTTAGGGATCTGAAGCTCCCAGGTGTGACTCCCAAACAACAATCCTTTCTCAATACCCCATTATCAGAACAAAAAGTGCAGGTTCAGAGTGGAAAGGTGCCTGGTCCTGACAGGCTTCCCAGTTATAAGGAATTTATAAGTATACTGTCAGACCCAATGCTCAATATGTTTAATGATTCATACAGTCATGATTGTCTCCTACCATCTCTGAGAGAGGTCAATATTTCACTTATCCTTAAAAAAGGGAAGGACCTGGAAGACTGTGCTTTGTACAGGCCCATCTCACTCTTAAATGTGGACTTTAAAATCCTCTCTAAGACTCTCGTGTTAAGGCTGGAGGCTGTGTTACCTTCTATAATTAAAGAGGATCAAACGGGCTTTATAAAGGGTCCTAGATCCTCCAATAATGTTAGGAGGCTGCTTAATGTGATTCAAGCATGCCAGCAGCAGTCAATACAGGGATTGGTGATTTCTTTAGATGCAGAGAAGGCATTTGACCGAGTTGAGTGGCCGTACCTTTTCTATACTCTAGAGCGGTTTAGTTTGGGCGCAGTCGTCATAAGATGGGTAAAGGTTCTCTACGGTGGCCCTCTCGCGGCGGTCATCACTAACGGGGTATGATCAAGTAATTTTAATATTTTTAGGGGCAGCTGGCAGGGCTATCCCGTTTCACCATTACTTTTTACGTTGGTGAATGAACCACTGGTGGAGGCCGTTCGTGGGGATTTCAATATATCTGCACCAGAAGTGGGGTCAAAATTATGTAAGATTTTGTTGTATGCAGATAATGTCCTAATTTTCTTTGACAAATCCAGCAGTCTCAGTGCCTCGCCTAATACCATGCATTTGTGCATCTGGCACTTTTTCGGGGTACAAGATTAATTTTGCGAAATCAGAGATTATGCCAATGGGTGGTACATAGAACATAGAACATAGAAGAATACAGCGCAGTACAGGCCCTTTGGCCCTCGATGTTGCGCCGATCCAAGCCCACCTAACCTACACTAGCCCACTATCCTCCATATGCCTATCCAATGCCCGCTTAAATGCCCATAAAGAGGGAGAGTCCACCACTGCTACTGGCAGTGCATTCCATGAACTCACGACTCGCTGAGTAAAGAACCTACCCCTAACATCTGTCCTATACCTACCACCCCTTAATTTAAAGCTATGCCCCCTCGTAATAGCTGACTCCATACGTGGAAAAAGGTTCTCACGGTCAACCCTATCTATACCCCTAATCATCTTATTCTGGCTAATGAGGCAGTGCAGCGTAGGTTCACGAGGTCAATAGCAGGATTACCTTACACCGAAAGACTGAAGCGACTGGGCTTGTATACCCTTGAGTTTCGAAGATTGAGAGGGGATCTGATTGAGACGTATAAGATTATGAAAGGATTGGACACTCTGGCAGTAGGAAACATATTTCCACTGATGGGTGAGTGCCGAACCAGAGGACACAGCTTAAAAATACGGGGTAGACCATTTAGGACAGAGCTCAGGAGAAACTTCTTCACCCAGAGAGTGGTGGCTGTGTGGAATGCTCTGCCACAGAGGGCAGTGGAGGCCCACTCTCTGGATCCATTTAAGAAGGAGTTGGATAGAGCTCTCAAAGATAGTGGAATCAAGGGTTATGGAGATAAGGCAGGAACAGGATACTGATTAGGAATGATCAGCCATGATTATATTGGATGGCAGTGCAGGTTCGAAGGGCTGAATGGCCTACTCATGCACCTATTGTCTATTGTCTATTGTCTATTGTCTATTGTCTATCTTGTACACCTCTATCAAGTCACCCCTAAACCTTCTTTTGTCCAATGAAAACAACCCCAAGTGCCTCAGCCTTTCCTCATACGATCTTCCTACCATACCAGGCAACATCCTGGTAAACCTCCTCTGCACCCGCTCCAGTGCCTCCACATCCTTCCTATACTATGGC
>NC_057712.1:58316418-58335297 GCF_004010195.1 Chiloscyllium plagiosum
TATCTAGGACACTCAGGAACTTTTCCTTGAATAAGCTCCACATTTCTAATGTGCCCATCCCCTGCAGTTTCCTTCCCATCATATGCTTCCTAAATCTTGCCTAATCGCATCGTAATTGCCTTCCCCCTAGCTGTAACTCTTGCCCAGTGGTATACACCTATCCCTTTCTATCACTAAAGTAAACATAACAGAATTGTGATCGCTATCAACAAAGTGCTCACCTACTTCCAAGTCTAACACCTGGCCTGGTTCGTTACCCAGAACCAAATCCAGTATGGCCTCTCCTCTTGTTGGCCTGTCTACATATTGTGTCAGGAAACTCTCCTGCACACATTGAACAAACACTGACCCATCTAACGAACTTGAGCTATAGCTTTCCCAATCAATATCAGGAAAGTTAAAGTCCCCCATAACAACCACCCTATTACTGTCACTCATCTCCTGGATCACCTTCCCTATCCTTTCTTCTACGTTTCTAGGACTATTGGGAGGCCTGTAAAAGACTCCTAACAGGGTGAGCTCACCTTTCCTATTCCTAACCTCAGCCCAAACTACCTCAGATGGCAAGTCCTCCTCCATCGTCCTTTCCACCGCTGTAATACTATCTTTGACAAGCAATGCCACACCTCCCCCTCTTTTTCCCCCTCCTCTGACCCTACTAAAACATTTAAACCCTGGAGCCTGCCACAGCCAATCCTGTCCCTGTTCTACCCATGTCTCCGTAATAGCCACAACATCGAAGTCCCAGGTACCAACCCACGCTGCATGTTCACCTACCTTATTTCGTATACTTCTTGCATTGAAGTATACACACTTCAAATCACTTTCCTGTTTACAGGCACCCTCCTTTGAAATTGATTCCATGTTCCTAACCTCCCTACACTCCAGGTCCTGCACCCTAAAGCTATAGTCTGGGTTCCCATGCCCCTGCAGAGTTAGTTTAAACCCCCCCCAAGAGCACTAGCAAACCTCCCAACAAGGATACTGGTGCCCCTTAGGTTCAGGTGTAGACCATCCTGTTTATAGAGGTCCCTCCTTCCCCAGAAAGAACCCCAGTTATCCAAATACCGGGATCCCTCCCTCCTGCACCATCCCTGTAGCCACGCATTTAACTGTTCTCTCTCCCTATTCCTCGACTCTCTATCACGTGGCACGGGTAACAAACCAGAGACAACAACTCTGTTCGCTCTAACTCTGAGCTTCCAACCTAGCTCCCTGAAAGCCTGCCTAACATCCTCAGCCCTCCTCCTACCAATGTCATTGGTGCCAATGTGGATCACGACGTCGGGCTGCTCCTCCTCCCCCTTAAGGACCCGGAAAACACGATCAGAGACATCACGTACCCTTGCACCTGGGAGGCAACATACCAAACGTGAGTCTCTCTCGCCCCCACAAAACCGCCTATCTGTGCCCCGAACTATCGAGTCCCCAATTACTATTGCTCTGCTCTTCTCCACCCTTCCCTTCTGAGCAACGGAGACAGGCTCCGGTCTTACAGAGGAGGGCAACTATAGGTTCCCATTTAGGTTGTCACAGAGGGGCTTTGTGTATTTGGGCAGATTCATTACTCCCGTTCTGGGTTGGCTGTTGAAAGCCAATTTTATACAATTATTTGGAAAAATTAAACAAGATCTTCAAAGATGGGAGGCACTTCTAGTCTTGTGGCTGGGTCAGATAGCGCATATTAAGATGAATATTCTCCCTCGTTTGCTATACCCTATATGGATGCTCCCCCTGATTTTCAACAAGCAAACACTCAGGAGACTGAACAGCTGGTTCAGCTCCTTTATTTGGCATCGTAAGCAGCCCCTCATTAAATTAGCCAAACTGCAATTGCCTCACAGACTGGGGGGGGAGTGGACCTTCCAGACATTAAAAATGGCCAATTAAGCTCACTTTTGTCCTACGTGAGTGATTGGGCTTGTGGAGATCCTCTTTCAATATGGCTAGATATTGAAGCCTCCCAGGCATGGTGACCCCTTACCAGTTTGCTGTTTTTGCACAAAATGAAGACAGTTAAAGAATATTGCCATAACCCAATAATCATCAATACTGTTAAAGGATGGAGGGCAATTCGGCAGAGGGAAGGCAATATTGGCAAAATATCTTTGTCTACACCTTTCGTGGTTTTCAACTGGGGATGATAGATTCAGGATTTAAATGTTGGGCAGCTAGGGGTGTGTCTTGCATGGGCGATTTATTTGAGGGAGATGTAATGATGTCCTTCGATCAGTTAGTACGGAAGTACGAGTTATCTAATAGAGACCTCTTTCATTTTTTTCAAGTTAGGGATTTTATTCAAAAAAAGATCACACTTTTGAGTGATCCCTGCAAATCTGATATAGAGAAGGGGGTGCTAAGTGCTAAGAATACATTCTCTGTCAGTACTTTATATCATCAATTGGGGGGTGCCCTCTTAGATGAGTTTGATCGACTCTGCAGGATGTGGGAGAGAGAGCTGGGTGTTGAAGTCTCCTCAGAGGCATGGGAGGATGTTTGGGAGAATGCAAGAAAGATATCAATTTGCGATAGGATCCATGCTTTACAGTTGAAGATTCTCCACAGGGTTCTCTTGGTTCCAGACGGTTTGTCAAAATTTAAACCAGGGGTATCTTCAGCATGTCCCAAGGGCAAGGTCTGCACAGGCACTCTTACCCATTGTCTTTGATCTTGCTTCAAACATATTGGATTGCTGTGGCGGGCGCAATGGAGAGGATTTTGGGTGTAATCTCTCCTTTTGGGCCTGCCCACTGTATTTGCTGCAGACACGCATAAGAAAAAACTTCAATATTCTCACGTTCTGTACAAGAAAGAATATCTTGCTCGGTTGGATATCCGAAAACCTCCCTACCCCCCACCCCCAGGCCTGTCAGGTTGGCGGAAGATTGTTATGGAGCATATTCCCCTGGATTTTCTCACAAATCTGGTGCATCACAAAACTGAAAATTTTTACAAGACATGGGAGCCTTTTTTGGAATACCTTGACACAGATTTATCTTCCACACTAACAAGGGCTTGTATATACTCCAATACACGGAAGAGGAACTGTGAACGTATGAGCATTTTGATTGGCTGGGCTGAGTAATTACTATTTATTAGTTTATTGTTGGTTACTTATTTAGTTAAATAGCCAGTTTGGGGTTTTTTTTAAATTCTATATTTTTCTATATATGTTTACACATTTGTACATGAGGGTGGGTTGGGGTTTTTTGTAAATTCGGGGTTTTTTTGTACTGTTTTGAATTGTATTGTTTTGTACCTGTAATATTAAAAAATCTATTTTTTCAATAAAAATATATTTTAAAAAAAGCAAGAGATTGACATGAGTTAGAGCAGACATGCTGGGCTGAATTGCTACTTTCTACACTTAAAATTTCTGTGATTCTGTGATTCTGAGAACAAGTGGGCATTGTTTAAAATTAGTGGTCATCCTTTAAAGACATGGATGAACAGAATTTTTTTTCTGTCAGCGGTTTCTGCAACTTTGGAACTCTGTATAATTCAAGGCACGAGTGGTTAGATTCTTGTTAGGCACGGAAATCAAAGGTTATCGGGGTTTGATAGGCATTTTAGAATTCAAATACAAACGGGTCGGCCTTGATATTATTAAATGGCAATGCAGGTTCAAAGGATCAAATGTCCTTTTTCTGATCTTAATTCATATGTTTCTTAATTCGTATATTCAAATGATGTTGCACAGGTAGATTCCACAGAGTGATGGACTTACGAGACAGAGAGGGAGCTGTAGGTTTTTGGTTTCTGATTCTGCAGGTAGGGCAATTTTAGCTGCCTAATTACTTGACAACATGTTTGGAGATGTCCCTTCTTTCTGTCGCCCTTTGTCCTTGTCCTGCTGCCTCAGCCTGCAGAGTGGCTTCTTTTGGATTGTTCAAGATGGACATTTCTCTTTTGTTTAGGCAGCTTGCATTCCTAGCAGGCAGAGTGTGGTAGCCACTGTTACTGCAGACCTACGCAAAGAGCAAAGTCATTTTCTATCAAAGGTACTAGCATTCTGGAAATAGCATCTCTCCCACTTGTGGTTCATAGCTTTAATTGTAGTCTGTGCCAAATTATAATGTTAGAACGAGTTGTTGATAAAACTTTGTTGTCTCCTGGATACGAATCTTTACATAGAGTCATAGGGTCATAGAGATTACATTATGGAAATAGATCCTTTGGTCCAACTCATCCATGCTGACCAGATATCCCAACCTAATTTAGTCCTATTTGCCAGCACTTGGCCCACATCCTTCTAAACCCTTCCTATTCATATACCCAGCCAGATGCCTTTTAAATGCTGTAATTGTACCAAAATCCACCACTTCCTCTGGCAGCTCATTCCATACATGCACCACTCTTTGCATGAAAAGATTGTCCCTTAGGTCCCTTTTATATCTTTCCCCTCTCACCCTAAAGTTATGCCCTTTAGTTCTGGACTCCCCCACCCCAAGGAAGACCTTGTTTATCTATCACATCCAAGCCACTCATGATTTTATAAACCTCCAAAAGATCACCCCTCAGCTTCCAATGCTCCAGGGAAAACATGCCGGTCTAGAAAGTTTGTTGACTTCATGTTGATTTTCCAGTTGTTTGGCCAGGAGACATGACCAGCTTTGTTTTTAGCATCTTGTGTCTCGTAAACAGTCAAACTGACATTTTTTCTTGCAAGGGACAATTAACAATTGCCTGACACAATTCTTTTTCTAAAAAGTCCCAGGTCATAACTACAGAATCAGGACAATTTGTAAGTTATTGTTTAATTTCTCAATAATTAAACAATAACTCTTATTTTACCACAATTCTCAATACAAAATTTAATGCAAGATTTATGAATAGTATTGGACTATGTTAAATGGGTTTGATATACTTTCTTGTCCATCAAATGCAAAATTATGCAACTGTTTGCAGAACAGATGTTTTAAAATCTTTCTCTTACTATCACTTAGTGATTATATTACCACAATACTACCATGATTATCCTTTAAGTATTCTTTTATGTAACTCATCCTACTTGGTTACACTTTCACCCATGTCATACATGTCACTATATCCAACATGGAGGAATTCTTATTGTCAAACTATTGATGGATTATTATACTGCAGAATTTACACAAAGGCTTAACAGCATCAAAATACTAGGAGGTGAAAAAACAAATAAACTGACATGAAAAATTGAACACTAACAATCTCAAAAACTGTAAAATGGAATGCTTAGACTCATTCAAAATATTTATCTGCTATGTACTCAGTGATCCTGCTATGCTGAGTTATATTGAGAGGTGATTTTAGTTACCATATGCACAACATTAATGCTGACAAACAACAAGTTTCACCATACAATCCAATAACTTTTAACATTTCAATACACTTCCCTCACCTATCTTTCAACAGGAACTTCCATTGCCAACCAAAGCCGAGAGAACTGCATGTATTGAACAAACAGTGCAAAGCCTCTGTGTTATGGGTCTCTTCTCCATTTCCTCATCACAATGTTGTATATGTAAATGCATTCTCAGCTGAAATGGGAACTGAACACAATGACAGTGAAATTCAACATCAGAGAGGTTGAAAAATAGATGGAAGCAGATCAAGCCACCCTTTACGCATTCTGCCTGATTTTCCATGTCATTGGCTCTAGCCCCAAACTTCTCCATGCATCGATGTCCCTCCATCACTCCTCTGAAATAAACTATCAGTTTGCCTACTAGCCCCTATATAAGGTTACAAAAAAGTAAAACTTCAATACTTTTAAGGGTGAACCAGTACGTTTGAATTTACTATTCCAGCTCATTATCAGTGTGCCTGGCAACCAAATACCTAATCACTTCTTTTCCAGTACTGGTCTTGTTTGAGGCAGGTTAAAACTTTGTTCCTAAAAACGACTTGTATGAACTGCCTCAGAAAACAGGGACCAGCTGATATTCCAGCTTTTTCTGGCATTTCTGGCATTATGTCACTAGGTTTACAACAGCAGTACAGACATTAAAAATTATTAGTGGGTGGCACGGTGGCACAGTGTTTAGCACTGCTGCCTCACAGCGCCAGAGACCTGGGTTCAATTCCCGCCTCAGGTGACTGACTGTGTGGAGTTTGCACGTTCTCCCCGTGTCTGCGTGGGTTTCCTCCGGGTGCTCCAGTTTCCTCCCACAGTCCAAAGATGTGCAGGTAAGGTGAATTGGCCATGCTAAATTGCCCGTAGTGTTAGGTAAGGGGTAAATGTAGGGGTATGGGTGGGTTGCGCTTCAGCGGGTAGGTGTGGACTTGTTGGGCCAAAGGGCCTGTTTCCACACTGTAATGTAATCTAATCTAATCTAAAAAAAAATTTCAATGGCTTTCCGTGTAACATCACCAATCCCAGCAAAATAAAGATGACTGGGTGATTCCTCAATTAGTCATGTGTGAAGGTAGCACTACTACAAATGATTGAAATTGATTTTTAAAAATTATTTGATGATATAAGTGTTGCTGGCATGATCAGCACCTGATAGCCTTTGTTATTTGTCCTTACGAAGAAAGTGATAAGTCAGCTCTTGAGCCATCACAGTCCTTCTGGTATAAGTAAACCCAGAGTGCTGTTAGGGAGAGTTTCAGGTTTTTCATCCAGATAGGGAGAGAACGACAGTTCCCAGTCAGGTTTGTCTTTGACACAGAGGGCCATTTTATTTCAGGTGGTGGTACTCCCATCTGTCTACTGCCTTTGTCCTTCTAAGTGGTGGAAGTTTCTAGTTTGGAAAATGCTGTTGAAGGAGGTTTGGAGAATTGCTGGCAATGTATGATCATATGTACATAATTTGTAGAAAATAACTGTACTTCATTCATTGCATTTTGCTGCGGGAAATAAAATCTTAAAATGTATTATTCTGTCTTTTCCTTTTGGCCCATTGTGCCTTTATTAGCTGTTTCAATTTGTTGGATTCTCCTATTCTTTCCCCAGAATACAGCAATCTTTCCCATTCATGTGTGGATTATCTTTCCTTCAGCTTGTGAAGATTTTTTTTAGTAGACTCTGTGAACAGAATTTGATTGTTTTGCTGCAAATGCAATCATAAGTCCCACCCCGTTCTAACTCATTGGCTAACACATTAGTATCAACAGGCACTCCAAATTCTTTTGGGTCTTTGGTGTCTTTAATAATGTCCTGTTTGACACCAATGATTCTTCGGGAAATCAAGCCAACAAATACACTTCCAATTTCATCGATAAATCATTTGTCTTACATCATCAATTGTTCTCCAAATGAAGTGCAGTATTCAAATCGTTGGGAACAATGAATCATCCAAAAAACTGTAAGGTGTAAAACATAAATTTGGAGTCATGTAGAACAACATGGAGCTGGTCAGAAGAAGATCTTGTAGAAAGTGGAAATGGTACACTGAAAGATGTGCTTATCAAATTGGCAGTGGAATAAATTAATTTTTTTTAAAATAGGTTGACACCATTGTCAAAAACAGCCAATATAACAACATATTAGTGAGCTTGTTACTAATATGGCTCAACACGATTTCAAGTCCCACATATAGCTAAATATAAACAGTTACATTACCCATAAACAGTTTTCAGGAAAAGAAGCTTTATCTTTCTCATGTTGTGTTTCTTTCTGCATTATCGCAAATTGCAATAGACTGCAGTGAAAAGATATAATACGATAATACTATGTTGCACCCATAAAATGTCACACTGTATTCCTCTTACTTTTAACTCATCATGAGATCATGGATCTTGCTGACAAGGCCAATGTTTACAACCAGCCCTAATTGCTTTGTGGGAAGTGTAGCTAGCTATATTCTCAAACTGCTGTAGTCCATATGGAGTAGCTACAACCAAGGTACTGTCATGAAGGGAGCTCCATGGTTTTGATCCAGAATATTGAAGGAACAGCAGTGTATTTCCAAGCCAGGATTATTTGTGCTTTGATAAAGAGTTTGGAGGTTGTGGTATTCCAATGTCCTTCCTATTCACGTTCTTTGAGGATAGATTTGGGAGGTTCTGTCAAAGAAGCTTCAGCAAACTGCTGCAATGCATCTTAGAGATGATACAGATTGTAACTGCAGTCCTTTCTAGTAGGGAGAGTGAATGTTTAATGCAATTCATTGGCTGCCAATCTAGCGCTGCTTGGTCTTCAATGGTGGTGAGGATTTGATTGTTTTTGGAGATTCAGTTACCCAGGTAAGTGAAGAATATTCTGTCATCTTCCTGACTTGTGCTCTGAAGATGGTGACTGGCTTTCACAAGTCACGTGGTGAGTCATTCACCACAGAGCTCTAGGCATCTGAACTGCTGTTACAACCACTGTATATATGTGGCCTGTTCAATTCAGTTCCCGGTCAATGATAACCTCTGAGATTTTGATTATGGGGGATTCAGCAATGATGATGTCACTGAGACAGAAATGGTTAGATGTTATCTTTTTGGAGAAACTGGGTCCGTATTCTCTAGAGTTTTGAAGAGTAAGTGATGATCTCACTGAATCTGGTAAAATTCTTCCAGGAGATAAGAGGGTACATGTAAATAGATTGTCTCCCCTCACTGGAATAAGGAGCAGGTTGTTGAAGATTGGGATAAGGTGGAAGACCTGAAGAGCTGTTCTGGCTGGAGACAAGGATGCTGCCTCATTTTAATCACCATTTTAATTTATGACAAGCTGTATACATTTCTGTTCAATTAACTAATATATCATATCTAAACAACTGCTTCTTATCAAACTTAAACTATCTGAAAATTCCTTACGAATGGTTAACTACATAAATAGGTAAGCAGTACCTACAACAGGTAACTGTTGTACTGAATCCCCAAAATATAACAATTATCTTCAACAAGCATGTACATCTTCCTTTGTGCTGAATATGACTCCAATCAGTGGAGAGTTTCCCCAGTTTTTCTGGGGCTGTGTAATGCCATATTCTGTCAAGTGCTATCTTGTTGCTGTTCGAGTCACTTTCAGCTCACCTCTGGTGTTCATCTATTTTATCCATGTTTGAACCAAAGCTATAAGAAGATTGGAGCTGAATGGCCCTTGAAGAACTCAAACTGAACATCAGTGAGCAGGTTACTGCTGATCAAGTCTCACTAAAATTGGTGACTTCTTTTGTTTTGCTGATGATTGGGAGAAGATTGACGAGGTAATAATGGCTATGTTGGATAGGACAAATGGGGATAGCATTCAATATTACTAATGGATGCTGAAGTTGTAGTTACTGTCATCATTGGTGGTGCCTCAAGATTAAGGATGATATCTGTCAGACTAGATGAAGCTTCAGATGTCTGAGAGCCAAATTATGATCCACAGATTCTCTCTACAGCATGGGGTTACATTGTTGCATGAAACAATGAAATTCACAGCCCCAACTTGGCTTCCTTCTTTTTACTGTGCTGCTGCTATTTCACCTCATAGGTGAGTCACTGAGCATAAAATTAGCTGTTGTGTTGATGGATGAGGAAATGCCATGCTGAGCAGGCCACAGCTTGCTGACTTGACTCTTGGTCAGTGGTGTCAATGCTTTAGGGAAACCTTATATTTATTCTTTTACCTTTTCCCTTGGGCCTACCTAAGAGTGTTGTTAAAGGTTTGCCTTATCAAGAGTTTCCAGGTAACAGCTTATATTACAGATCTATACTACACAATGTTGAGGTGCAGCAACTATTTAATATAGCATAATTAAATGAATTGATAACCAAGATAGTCATGATGGATTTATGTTTTCAGCAAATAATAAAATATTTTCATGCCATTCATTCTTAATTTACCAATCTGCAAAGCAGTCCAAATCATAATTTATTTCAAATACTCAGTTTCTGTTTTTTTAGACAAATGTTTTACATGATAATATCTTAATTCTTACCAAAAACAAATATTCATCATTCCCCATGCACTTCTAGCGTTTATGCTCTTTCAACAGCCATCCAAATCTAGTGTTTTGCTTTGATCCACTCAGATCATCTTTCAGTAATTCCTCTTTACACGGTGCCTGTGACCAGTTCCCTGGCAATTTTGGAAGTTAGTAATCATGGAGTCCTCTTCTCTGAATTTCCAATTTCTGACATGAAGGTGGCAGGAAAAGATTGCTTTCCCAAAAATTTCTTTATAGCTGCAGTTCATCGTTCTAGAACAAAGTTGAATCCATGTCAAAATTGATAGTCTATCCAAATGTGAAATTTGCACACAACCTAATAGTTTGAACATAAGTGCAGACTTATTTCTAATTGTTTTAGTCTTTTATATAACTTATCAAGATTCATGATATATTCTTCCATGGCTGGCTGTCCTGTTCTTAAAATTGGAAGAGTGACCATGCCTCATAAGCTTCCACATATTGTCTTGTTCACAAATATCGTTGTCCAGAAATTTTATTCAAATTGGCAATCCCTCTTTGGTATCCAAGTCCTATACATCTGGTCCAGAAAATACTTACTTGTAACCTTACCTTTTCCTTGTAACGACAATGCCAAAATCATACCTTGTTTCTTCCTAGTTAGGGAAGTCACCAGAGTCCACATTTCCATATCATTCTTTCCTTGTTTGTATGGTTTAAAATCCCTAAAGAACAGTGGATAGACATTGTTCCTAAAACTGCAAAGTGGCTCAGCCATTTTTGCAAAAGAATCTTCTGCCAGCTTTACTTTTGTTAGAAGCAAAATTCTTATTTATCTTACCACCTGAAGAGATTGAAATTTATCCTCTGCTACAATGTTACATTGTGAATCATTTATTTACTGAAACAAAAAGCTGGGGTCTGTCTGTTGTCCTCAAATATTTATTTGTATTTCATAGTACAATATCAATTTCAATCAGTCCTCTCCCTTCTTAACCAACTCCCCTTACTTGTGGACATCAGCCTTTCTTTTTCTTATTTCCAGAAGGTCTATCACACACAACCGAACAGCTTTTCCCATCACTAAATCATTTGTGGCAAATTTCACCTCTTAACCACACTAACTCAATAAAACTAAAGGACACCACTTGCTGGAAATCAGAAGCAAAAACAGAAATTGTTGCAAAAACTCAGCATGTCTGGCAGCAGCTGTGGAGAGAAAATAGAATTAACGTTGCAAATCCAGTGGCACTTCGGAACCAAACCACTTCAGAATTATTAAATGACCCATGTTTCTAATTGTTAGAACTTAGCTCTTCCTTTAAAATTCATAAGTGTTCTTATGCACAAATGAACAGGTTTCTTTCCATCATCAAATCACCATTTGTTTTTAGCTATTAACCACCACCAGTAAATCCTGAAAAAGGGCTCATGCCCGAAACGTCGATTCTCCTGCTCCTTAGATGCTGCCTGACCTGCTGCGCTTTTCCAGCAACACATTTTCAGCTCTGATCTCCAGCATCTGCAGTCCTCACTTTCTCCACCACCAGTAAATCACCCATGTTTCCCAATTGATTGATTTACATGCAAAGCCTGTTAAGAGCAATGCTGACCATCAAATGTGAGGGACCTCTGGAGAGAGAGGGATACTAATCAAAATGGAGTTGCCAGAAATCAACCTTCTTTTTAGAGACACTACCACTGTACAGCAAGAACACTCAGATTTGTGGTTTTATTTCTTTTACAGAAATCAGTCTTTTTTTATATCCAGAAATCAGTCTTTTTATATATATTGAGAAGTGCTATAACACACAAATGAATGTTTTTGTTTCCATCATCAAATCACCAACAGAGTTTCTATCATCTATTAATTACCTTTATGTTCAAAGCTTGTTAAGGGTGATGAAATTGTCAAAAGTGAGAGAGAGGGAGGGACACTAAATCACATAGAAATCTGGAATTTTTGTCTATTTTTCTAATCAACCTGTTCAGAGATGTTATTATACATGTTTGGAGAAGGCAGCACTTGTACTCCGGCCTCCCAGTCCAGGAGTAGGGCTACTACCACTGCACCACAAGACGGCCCATTTTTTTAACCTATTGTTCAAATTAACCTGTTCAGAGACGTTACTGCTTAACTCTAGAGCAGATGAGACTTGAAACCTAGGCCTCCCACTCCAGGAGTAGGGACACTACCACTGTGCCACAAGAGGGTCCTTTTTAGAAATCAGATTTAAATATAGGGTCCAAAGAGCATCAGCTGCTCTCTATTATCTCTGGAGCATGTCCTGCCTTGTAATTAAAAGGTTTGTGAATTATAGCATTGACAGAATCATGGAATAAGTCACGAGCACAAATATCTCAGGCTTAAGTTGGTTAGCACTGCTGCCTCACAGTGCCAGGGACCGAGGTTCGATTCCAGCCTCAGGCGACTGTCTGTGGGGAGTTTGCACATTCTCCCCGCGTCTGCGTGGGTTTCCTCCGGGTGCTCTGGTTTCCTCCCACAGTCCAAAGACATGCAGGTCAGGTGAATTGACCATGCTAAATTGTCCATATTGTTCAGGGATTTGTAAGTTAGGTGTAAGTTGGTTGTTTTTGATATTACATCCTGACAATTGGAGTTATGGTGTATGATCTGAACAGACACTGAAGGAGAGTTGCTTCTCTTCGATAATGATAGCCCTTGTTGCTTTCATCTGCTGTCGGGAAAGCAGCCAACATAACTAAATCCTCCTCCCACCCCAGTTATACTTTCTCCCACTCTTTTCCATTGGGCAGAAAATACAGAAGTTTGAAAACAAGTAGATTTTAGAGCAGCTTCTTCCCCACTGTTATCAAGCTCATTAATGGACCTCTCGTATGTGTGAGAGTTGATCTTTCTCTGCACCTTCTCTGTAGCTGTAACACTATATTCTGCAATCTGATCGATTATCCTGATGTACTTATGTAAAGTATGACTCGTCTGATTAGCACACAAAACCTTTCACTGAATCTTGGTATACATGACAATAATAATAAATTAAATCGAAGACAAAATAGAAATTGCTGGCAAAGCTCAGCAGGTCTGATGTGAAGAGAGATCAGAATCAATGTTTTAGGTCGAATAACCCTTCGCTGTCTGTTGAACTTTGAACATCGTGGAGATACCTATGATCCAAGATGGATTCAAAGCACAAGGATGAAATTTGAGTTGGAATCTACATGGAGTGACTCTGAGCTGGAGGCAGTCACTAAAGAATATGACTTGGAGGTGCCGGTGTTGGACTGGGTGGACAAAGTTAAACATCACACAACACCAAGTTATATTCCAAAAGGTTTATTTGGAAGCACTAGCTTTTGGAACGCCAAAAGCGCTCTTCCTGGCCCCCCCATTTATCTGGCTGCCCCCTTCTCCCTCCCCAATCCTGAAGAAGAGTCCTGCCTGAAACAGTGACTCTCTTGCTTGTTGGAGGCTGCCTGACCTGCTGTGTTTTTTCCAGCACCAGCATCTGTAGTCTTCTCTTTCTCCTGGTCTTCGCAAGTACTTGGTCAAGCACCAGAAGAGACAGTGAAATTATTGTTGGTGGACAAGAGAAAAGATTGGAACAGAAATCCTGTCAGAGAAAGGAGCAGAACCTCTTCAAGATGGGCATGCCTAGAAGAGATGTGGTAGTAAGTGAAATACTAAATAAAGACCAAAAGAACTGTGGACACTGTAAATCAGAAACAAAAACATAACTTACTGGAGAATCTCAGCAGGTCAGGCAGCAGAATCAATGTTTTAGGTTGAGTGACCCTTCGGCATCTTTTATAAATCAAATCAAATCAAATCTTCCCCGTTGACTGGTGCCAGCTGATGGTATTGAGGCCTTGGTCTGACGACAGCCCTCCTCTGGTGAGTCCTCTCATCTGCACCCCAAAAATGCAAAATGATTGGGAGTGAGAGACCCACTGTAAGTCCACAGCGTGAATTTAGTAAAGAAAGCAGGCATTAACATTTGCAGCTCTATTTTCACATCTTACGTTCTAAGAACATGGACCACGTCTAGAACTAACCCATCCCATGATGGCCTCATCCCACACCAACTTGGTCTGGCACAGCCAGGAACCTGACTTGATCAGCAGAATGCAAGTCTAGGTTGGTGGTGATGAAGTTGAGAACTGGCAGTGAGAAGATGGTACTGGCAGGTGTGGCAACTTGGGCTTGAAGCAGCTCACACTATTCTTAGATCTTAGAGCAGGGGGAGTGCTTCTTTATGATCAAAGGATAGTAATAACAAGCTTACCATTTTGGTACTTCTTCTGCCACGTGAGTAAAACTGAACCTATTTGTCCATCAAAATGACAACGTGCTATTATATCCCATTGACTCCAGTTTGCATACTAAAGCAACATGTTACTCAAAATAGGTGGACCTCTTCCCAGAGAAGAATGGCAGAGGAGCCTGGTGTAAACAGGGCAGTAGGTTATTTATGAGCTGCTATAGATGTTGAATCCCTTCACCACAAGTAATAACTGTTCCACCCACTTTTATCTCCCTGAATATCTGCCTGTTTCCCATTCGAGGAGGAAAACAGCCCTCAATAGGATAAAAAGGGTAAAGGTGGATGGTGGGCTTCCTGACATTTGGCTCCTCAGTCCCTTTATGCAGACAGCATCCCCAAGCACCTAACTGACTGATTCCAAACTCTTGAAATGGTATCGGAGTCTGTCCTTGGCTTCCTGTGCCAGAGCCCCCTGACTGAAGGCTATCTACTGAGCCTGCTGATAACCATGACAAGCATCCAGACTTTGCATCTTCACTAAACAACAAGGTCAGAGAGAAGTAATGTGAACCTGATATTTATTGCTAAGAGCAAGGCACAAAAAGACAAGTCAAGGCTTGGCCGCTCTGAGCATCCAGTTAGGCTCAAAGTGAGTGAACACTAAAAAGACAAGTGAACAAGTAGGTATGGAGATTCAACCTGTTTTAGTCCATGAGACCTTGCTGCAGTGTTAAAATAATAGCTGCCAGTGCAGCCTGAGGTGCAACATTGAAGTTCAGAACCATCCTGTAAGTGAATCAGAGATGTGCCATGAGAATTGCACATATCAGATGGAATTCCCATACACATGAAGTGTGTATGGCCAGTGTCATTGGAGCATGCCCTCAGTGTTGGGGCCTGCTGACCAACATGGAAGTCACTAGGTAGCCACTCTGAGTTCCATGCTAAGAATTGTCAATGTTTAGTTATTCACAGTCGATTGTTCAATCAAGATCTGCATGAGGCAAGATCTTCAGGTTATTAACTAGCAACAATCCCCTTTAAAAAGCAACTTGCTGCTATGCAGCAAGAATCTTGACTTGATGCCTGTAATTTAGTTAAAAGATGCAACATGCTGTTCCCAATGTCAAGATAAGCCATATTGGGCCACTCAAACAATTCTGTCACATTTCTCACTACAGCCTACATTGTTCAGACATCTATAAGATTTTACCCTGTATATCCTATAATCGTAGAAGCTAATCAAATAGTCTGACTCAAGTGTGTAGACTAAATATATACAAATATCTATGAAAAGAATATAGTTTTCTGCACTGAAAGATAATGGAAAGAGACAAAAAACAAAAAGGGTTCAAACCATGTTAACGGAAGCATTAGAACAATAGGGTAAAGGTTACAGGATCTGAAACAGGAAATATTTAATGTTGGTTTTCTCTATCAAAATGTTTTGGAAAATGCTGATAACAGCAAACCTGACCATATATTTATACTCCATGAGTACCCTCCCACTTCGATTCAACAATGTTATTTATTAGTGGTCTCCCTTCTTTTGACTTGGATTTATATAGTGCCTCTCATGACATCAAGATACCCCATATCCTATTTAGCCAATTAAATACTTTTATAATGTAGTCGCTCGGGACCCGGGTTCAATTCCAATCTCGGACAACTGTCTGTGTAGATTTTGCACATTCTCCCCGTGTCTGTGTGGGTTTCCTCCGGGTGCTCTGGTTTTCTCCTACAATCCAAAGATGTGCAGGTTAGGTGAATTGGCCATGCTAAATTGCCCCATAGTGTTCAGGGATGTGTAAAGTAGGTGCATTAGTTAGGGATATATATAGGATAATAGGGTAGGGGAATGGGTCAGGGTGGGTTACTTTTCTGAGGGTCGGTGTGGACTTATCGGGCTGAATAGCCTGCTTCCAAACTGTAGAGATTCTATGATTCTATGAATATTGAGAGTAAATCTATCTGACATATAGGAAACTGGGAGGCAATTTTCACATCAGCAAAATGCCACTGAAAGCGATTTGGTAATCACAGATAATCTGTTCAGTGATGTGTATTGAAGGATGAATATTGGATTGAGATTGGTGATAACTCACTTGCTGTTCTTCAGAGTTTTACCATGGCATTTCTTACGTGCACTTGAAGAGTTCTGAAGAAGGGTCACTGCACTTGAAATATTAACTCTATTTTCCCTCGACAGATGCTGCCTGACTTGCTGAGTTTCTCCAGCAATTTCTGTTTTTGTTTGTTTCTCTCAGCACAGTACTTTCTCAGTGCTGAACCTGAGTGGCAGCCTTGATCTTTGCTCTCAAGGTTCTTCAGTGAAATTTCAACCCCCAATCATCTTGATAATGGACCTTAATTGTTTTATGATGAGCAGGATGTGGACATTAACTGAGATTTGATTAAGCCTTATAAATAGACTGACCAAAAACTAAATTATTGGGAGAGGAAGTATATGCTTGTGTTGTTGTATGAGCAAAATAATTGTACCAGATTTGGCTCCAATTCTGTCATTCACTAACCGACTTTCTGGATTAGACTATTTCTGGTGCAGAGACTAGAATGCTTTTGAACAGCAGAATAGCAGGGCCGTGTGTGGGCTCCTGAGTGGGATTGTCTGCTCCTATCTGCTTTCTTTCTTTTCTTTAAACTTCTGGTCCTTTTCTTTTTTTCTTTTTTTTCTCATTTTTCTTTTCTTATAGTCTTTTGCGACAGGTTAATGGGCAGCATCAGCACAGCAGTGCGAACGGGCCATGTGCGGAATAGTGGCAGCCTCCCGGTGGTCTGAGGGAGCAGCAGACACGGTTCTCCTGAAAATTAGAGACAGCAGCAAGGATGTCATCCTGGTGTTCCCGACTGGCTGTGGCGTCAGCGGTACCAGCTCTTTCAGGGATTGGAGGCAGTGCTGACATCATCAGCGGCAGAAAGAACCTAGTTCTTCCCAGCCACTGATATGAGACTCATAGACTGGCTGAGACTTCATACTGTGGCTAGGCCAGGATACCTGTATCACTGGTTCCAAAAATCTTCATGGAGATCGGACTTAAACCTTGAGATCTAGACATTTTTCTTACCTTTTGGTTTTCTTATTACTGCTGTTTTTTCTTTCAGAGATTCTGGTTTTGTAACTAACATGGTACCAGAGAATGGCAACTTAGTACTCTTTTCACTGTACTCATGTATTCCTATACTTGAGTATTTGAGACAATAGAATCTAATACTAATTCTCAGCTGCAATGTACCATGTCTGACAGACAGATATAACTAAGTAGAAAAGATAAAAAGACAAAACATCATTCATACATTATCAAAATCACATTCACATTCCGTATATGCCCTGTGGGACAATTGTCACTCCTCTATTGCCTTCTTGGGTCCTAGCCTTATCACTCTCTACCAGCTGCAGCTTCAGCTTTTGCTCTGAGGCTAGTTCATGCCACGATAATACTCTCTCCCAGTTTCAGTAACAGCTTCCAGCTTAGCTTTTTTTAAGGATTAGTGTTAAATTATCAATAAAGGTAAATTGCCTTAATGAAGATGGCTTTAGAGCTGATCCAGCAGAATAGCCATTCGATGACTTGCGCAGAGAGACAGTTCTGGTCTGGTGGAATAGGCCTGCTGAGCCAATTTCTTTCTAGTTTTCATTAGTTTCCACTTATATTCAAGGTGATCCTGATTAATGAGTTGGCTTTAATTCAAAAATATCTACATATACAAAGAAAATGGCAAAATTCAACAACAGTGCTTTGTTTTATTCTTTCATAGGATGTGGGCATGTGGCTGTGCGAGCTGACGGCAGTTAAAGTCAACCACATTGCTGTGGATCTGGAGTCACATGTAGGCCAGAACATGTGAGGATGGCAGATTTCCTTCCCTCAGGGACATAAGTGAGACAGATGTGTTTTCATAACAACAGACAACAGTTATGAAGTCACCATTAGCCTTTTTAATGAGGACACCTACTAAAGCAGGATTTGAAACCATATTCCCCAGAATAATAACCAGCAATTGACATTACTAATAAAATAACATTATCACTAAAATAGTGATGGAAAAGGATAGACCAGATCTAAAAGTTGAAGTTCTAAATTGGAGAAAGGCCAATTTTGACGGTATTAGGCAAGAACTTTCAAAAGCTAATTGGAGACAGATGTTCACAGGTAAAGGAATTGCTGGAAAATGGGAAACCTTCAGAAATGAGATAACAAGAATCCAGAGAAACTATATTCCTGTCAGAGTGAAAGGGAAGGCTGGTAGGTATTGGGAATGCTGGATGACTAACGAAACTGAGGGTTTGGTTAAGAAAAAGAAGGGAGCATATGTCAGATATAGACAGGATAGATCGAGTGAATCCTTAGAAGAGTATAAAGGAAGTAGGAGTATACTCAAGAAGGAAATCAGGAGGGCAAAAAGGAGACATGAAATAGCTTTGGCAAATAGAATTAAGGAGAATCCAAAGGGTTTTTACAAATATATTAAGGACAAAAGGGTAACTAGGGAGAGAACTGGGCCCCTTAAAGTTGAGCAAGGTGGCCTTTGTGTGGAGCCACAGAAAATGGGGGAGATACTAAATGAATATTTTGCATCAGTATTTACTGTGGAAAAGGATATGGAAGATATAGAATGTAGGGAAATAGATGGTGACATCCTGCAAAATGTCCAGATTACAGAGGAGGAAGTGCTGGATGACTTGAAACGCATAAAGGTGGATAAATCCCCACGACCTGATCAGGTGTACCCGAGAACTCTGTGGGAAGCTAAAGAAGTGATTGCTGGGCCTCTTGCTGAGATATTTGTATCATCGATAGTCACAG
>NC_057712.1:58335659-58374579 GCF_004010195.1 Chiloscyllium plagiosum
AGATGGACCAATGGGCCGAGGAGTGGCAGATGGAGTTTAATTTGGATAAATGTGAGATGTTGCATTTTGGAAAGGCAAACTAGGGCAGGACTTGTACACTTAATGGTAAGATCCTAGGGAGTGTTGCTGAACAAAGAGACCTTGGAGTGCAGGTTCATAGCTCCTTGAAAATGGAGTCGTAGGTAGGTAGAATAGTGAAGGCAGCGTTTGGTATGCTTTCCTTTATTGGTCAGAGTATTGAGTACAGGAGTTGTTGGGAGGTCATGTTGCGGTTGTACAGGACATTGGTTAGGCCACTGTTGGAATATTGCGTGCAATTCTGGTTTCCTTCCTATCAGAAAGATGTTGTGAAACTTGAAAGGGTTCAGAAAAGATTTACAAGGATGTTGCCAGGGTTGGAGGATTTGAGCTACAGGGAGAGGCTGAACAGGCTGGGGCTGTTTTCCATGGAGCTTCGGAGACTGAGGGGTGACCTTATAGAGGTTTACAAAATCATGAGGGGCATGGATCGGATAAATAGGCAAGGGAGTCCAGAACTAGAGGGCATAGGTTTAGGGTGAGAGGGGAAAGATATAAAAGAGATCACAGGGGCAATATTTTCACACAGAGGGTGGTACGTGTATGGAATGAGCTGCCAGAGGAAGTGGTGGAGGCAGTAAAACAATTGCAACATTTGAGAGGCATTTGGATGGGTGTATGAATAGGAAGGTTTTGGAGGGATAAGGGCCGGGTGCTGGTAGGTGGGACTAGATTGGGTTGGGATATCTGGTCAGCATGGACAGGTTGGACCGAAGAGTCTGTTTCCATGCTGTACATCTCTATGACTCTATGACACTATGCCATCACCACCACCTTCTCTCATGTTGTTCACATAGTTGTTGTTGCCATTTTGAATAGAACAGAGCCCTTTAAAAAGAAAGAGCTTTTAAAACACATTTGGAAGAACTATTTTGTATTATTTATATTATGTAGAAAGTGAGGTGCTTTTTAATCAGATATTTTGCTTCTAATTCTGATACTTTATTAAATTTTCTGAATTAATTTTCTAATGTACTGTAAATAATAAAACAATCGTAAGTGCAGTTTTCAGATGAAGCTGGACTATGGGGAAGATGTAGATATAATTCAGTCCCTTTTTAAATGCATTTTGTCATTATTTTAGATGATCCTCTGAGTTGATATTACTGCTGATAGATAAATAACAAGTTTGGTTGATTGAATATTAACAGATTCTCTGCAGCCCAGGCTGTGAAAGTAGGAGACTCAAAACTGAAGTACAACAGAATCATCACTGTTATCACTGTGATGCATTCACTTAAATATTTTCCATTATAAGTATGGACACAGTGATCTTTAATTTGGAAATTGACAATAGGAAATAAGGTATCATTGTCTGGAAGTTGGTATAGTTGCAATACTTTTAATATATAGTAGATGTGGGTGGCACGGTGGCACAGTGGTTAGCACTGCTGCCTCACAGCGCCAGAGACCCGGGTTCAATTCCCGCCTCAGGCGACTGACTGTGTGGAGTTTGCACATTCTTCCCGTGTCTGCGTGGGTTTCCTCCGGGTGCTCCGGTTTCCTCCCACAGTCCAAAGATGTGCAGGTCAGGTGAATTGGCCATGCTAAATTGCACGTAGTGTTAGATAAGGGGTAAATGTAGGGGTCTGGGTGGATTGCGCTTCGGCGGGGCGGTGTGGACTTGTTGGGCTGAAGGGCCTGTTTCCACACTGTAAGTAATCTAATCTAATCATTTGATTTCACTAAGCAGTACAGAAAGAATAGATTTATCGAGCATAAAAGCATTATGGACATATTCTGAGTAATGGAATGAAAAACAGAGAATAAAAGAAATAATTACACAAAGCTGAACATTACACAAGAGATATACATTGAGTTGATAGATATGCCGTGCTGATTTACAAGTATAATGTCATGCACACTTGGGATGTGTTCCACTTGGTATAACCATTTTTTCTATTCTATTTTCTGTACCTTTCCCACTGTGATGATAAAGATGTACCTCTAAGCAAATGTGCATTGGATCTTTGCCTTACTCAGGTAATAACAGCCTTAGCAAGAGGAACTTAAGCCATAGACTTAATGATATGGGGGTCATGAATGGAATATGGTAGCCATGATGTGGAAGTGCTAGTGTTGGACTGGGGTGGATGAAGTTAAAAGTCACACCACACCAGGTTATGGTCCAACAGGTTTATTTCAAAGAACAAGCTTTCAGATCACTGCTCCTTCATCAGGTAGTTAGTGATGAAGGAGCAGCGCTCTGAAAGCTCGTACTTCCAAATAAACCTGTTGGACCATAACCGGGTGTTGTGTGATTTGTAACTTTGGATGGAATATGAAGAACTGTGCTAGTCTTTAAGTTCTAAAGTTGGACTGTGACAGATAGTACAGATCAGTCATTATTTCAACATTACATTGGAAATGCTAAACACAAATATCTTAGTTATACTCAGGTGAAAGTGCCATTGTTTGTATCTACAACACATCATAACTACTGGAGTGAAAATAGAACCTGAGGCATTGTTATCTCTGCAGACAATGCAGAGCCCCATCAGCCAAATAAACAGAATGGCAGCTGACCCAACCATTCATAGCCTCATGAGGCTGATTAGCTCAGTTAGCTGGCCTGCTGGCTTGTGATACTAATAGCATGGATTCAATTCCAGTACTGACTGAGGTTAACCATGAAGGACTCTCATTCTCAACCTCACCCATTACCTAAAGTGTGGTGACCCTCAGTTAAATACGCTCCTGGTTAACTCACTAATGAGACGCAGCCCTTTCACAAGCCATAGGCATTAATATTATTGCTGGAGCATTTGCTACTCTACAGGCATAGCAATCACAGTAATTGTGCTTGAAAACTAAAAATATTGGTGCAAAGGTATTAATGCACTAATAGCAAAATAATTCCAAACAACACTTAAAGCTTTAAATGTGGGCAGCACGGTAGCTCCCAGCGACAGGGACCTGGATTCGATTCCTGCCTCAGGAAACTGTCTGTGTAGAGTTTGCACATTCTCCCCATGTCTGCGTGGGTTTCCTCCGGGTGCTCTGGTTTTCTCCCATAGTCCAAACACGTGCAGGTTAGGTGAATTGGCTATGCTAAATTGCCTATTGTGTTAGGTGCAGGAAAAAAAAAGCTTTAAGCACAGCCTAAAATAAGTATTTTTCAGTTTTTGCAGCCTCATGAAATCCCAAAGAATTTTATAGCCCATGAAGTATTTTTTTTTCTATGTCTCATCACTTTGGTAATATGTACACACACTGGTTATTTGTTCCTATCATATTCATCTATTCAGTGATATTGTTTGAGGGATAAATATTGGCCTGGATAAAATTTGGTGTAGTGGTAATATCACTTAACAACTGAGTCAATACAACTCAGGCTTATGTCCTGGTGACACGGGCTTGAATTCCACCATGGGCAAATAGTGAAATTTCAACTTCAAAGAAAAAGCAAACTTTCTGGGGATGATATCACTACATATCAATTCTTCTGATTCTTTCTTGTCCTTTGGGGAAGCAAATTTGCCACCTGGTGTTACCTATATGTGCCTCCAGACCTACAGCAATGTGGTTGACTCGTAGCTGCCCTCTGGGCAACTAGGGATGGGCAATAAATGCTATCAACCCCTCAGAAAATGAACAGGAAATGACATCACCACAAACCTCAGGAACTCCATCCAGGAGAATGATATAAGTAGAAAGCAGGAGACAACAGCTTCGCTTCACTTGGAGGTCACCACTGATGATGTTACCTAGCCAGGTAATGAAACGTCTGGATATCAAACCTACAGCTCAGCGAGCAAACCTACACTCTAAACCTCAACCTGAGCTACAAACCTTCACAAACCTTGCGAAAATGCTGATCTAGTTAGTAATGCCCGTATCTAAATGCTCTTTAAAATAGCATGTTGGCATCCATTACCTTCAATTGAGAGGACAGATAGGGTTTCAGTTAAATGTCTTCATAACAACTGAACCTTCAAAAATGCCTCACTCCTTTCATATTGTACTCAAGTGTTCACATTTTGTACCCAACACATTCCAACATATGGATGCTGAAGCGATTCATGGCATTATCCTCAGCCCAGTAACCTCAGTAACTTCATGAATCTAATGATCTTCTGTTCCAATATAAAGTCAGAAATCACTGATAACCACACACTGTTTAATTCAATTCAAAACTCAAATCCTGAAATAGTCCATGTTCACAATCAGGACCTGTACAATATCCAGGCCTATACTGATAACTGGCAAGTAATACTTTTGTCAACAAGTGCCAAACAATGACAATCTTCAATAAGAGAGAGTCTAACTGCCTTCCCTTGACATTCAATGACATTACTATAATTGAATCCACCAAATGTTGAACTTCATTACATACCTGAACATACAAACATTAGATCATATGAAATACAAGCTAAACCAGTCCATTTACCCAGAGAAAGTAAGGACTGCAGATGCTGGAGATCAGAGTTGAGAGTATGTTGCTGGGAACATCTGAGGAGCAGGCAGCATCTGAGGAGCAGGAGAATCGAGGTTTCAGGCATAAGCCCTTCATCAGGAATGATGCTTGTTGGCCAGGGCTGAGAGATAAATGGGAGGGGGTGGGGTTGGGGGAAAGGTAGCTGAGAGAGCGATAAGTGGATGAAGGTGGGGGAGAAGGTGATAGGTCAGAAGGGGGAGTGATGGACAGATCTGGAGGGTGGTGCTGAGTTGGAGACTTGGGACTGAGATAATGTGGGGGGAGGGGAAATGAGGAAGCTGTTGAAATCCATATTTATCCCGTGTGGTTGCAGGGTCCCAAGATGGAATATGAGGCGTTCTTCCTCCAGGCATCGGTGGTAACAGTTAGGCGGTAGAGCAGTCCCAGGACCTGCATGTCTTTGATGGAGTGGGAAGGGGAGTTGAAGTGTTCAGCCACGGGGCGGTGAGGTTGGTGGGTGGAGTGTCCCAGAGATGTTTTCTGAAAGGATCCGCAATTATGGTGTCCTGTTTCCCCGATGTAGAGGAGACCACACCAGGTGCAAAGGATGCAGTAGATGACATGGATAGAGGTACAGATAAATTTCTGATGCATGTGGAAGGATCCCTTGGACAGAGGTGAGAGGAGTGCTGTGGGCGCAGATGAGGGAATCAAAGGTTACTGGGGGTGGATAGCGATGTGGAATTCAAAACAGATCAGCCACAATCTTCTTTAATGAACGCACAGACTTGAGGGTAAATAAACCAACCTTTGCATCCATCACATTATCCTGTGGTGGCAGGGAAAGGTGCCTGGAGTGGGTGTTGGCTGGTGGAGGAGTGGACCTGATGAGGGAGTTGTGGAGGGAATGGTCTTTCCAGAATGCTGATAGGGGTGGGGAGGGAATTATGTGGTTGATGATGGGGCCCATTTGGAGGTGGCGGAAGTGGTGGAGGATAATGTGATGGATGCAAAGGTTGGTTTATTTACCCTCAAGTCTGTGCGTTCATTAAAGAAGATTGTGGCTGATCTGTTTTGAATTCCACATCGCTATCCACCCCCAGTAACCTTTGATTCCCTCATCTAACAAGAATCGATGTCCCCTATTTTATAAACAGCATCCCCAAGATCTGGACTGACCCACAAGAGGAAACATCCTTTCCACATTCACATATCAAGACCATTCAGAGTTCTATTCACCTCAATCAAGTCACCCCTCATTCTTTCAAACGCCAGAAGAAACAAGCCCAGCCTTTCTCACCTATCCTGATAAGACAACGCACTCAATTTCATGTATCAATCTCATAAACCTCCTGTCAATCCACTCCACCACTGCATTTACATCCTCCCTTAAAAATGAGACCAAAATTGCACACAGTATAAGAGATGTGGTCCTGAATAACTGAAGAATACCATCCTTACTTTTACGTTCAATTCCTTTCATAATAAAGCATAGCATCACATTAGCCTTCTCAATTGTGTGCTGTAAATGCATACTAAACCTTTTAGGACTAATGCTCTGGAACACGTAAACCCCTCTTCACCTTGAAATTACCCTTGAACTAATTGGCGTACTTGTCCATTTAGTACTTAAAAGTTAACCATATTGTTGTGGTTCTGGAGTCACATGTAGACCAGCTGAAGTAATGATGACAGAATTCATTCCCTCAAGGAATTTGTGAGCTAGTTAGGCTTTTCATGATCACCGTTACTGAAACTAGCTTTATATTCCAGATGTATAAGCTTCATCATCTGCCATGAAGGAATTTGAACCCTTATCCCCAGATCATTAACATGACCCTTTGGATTACCACTACCTTGCCGAATAAATTTTTAAAAAGGTTATTTGTGTGGCATTTGAACCAATAGTGTTCTGATTCAAAGAGAAGAATCTTATTAACTGAGCTATTATCAAAACACATGAATTTGATATGGGAACATTCTCTAACATACCAACTATGTTAATGTAGTCTGTGCACCAATTGACAGTATTCCCTCCTGCCCACAAATTAACAGTTGGAACTCAGGCATACTAGGAATTAAGCACAAAAAGTCACAACATTTAATTTTTCAACGCATACCTGTTGCTTTTGTGCCCCACACCCTCAAGAAATACCCTTGCCTAAACATTCTTGACAGATCGAGATCAACCTATCAATCCCTAACACTCAATGACTGCTGGTGAATAATGTTTTTAATGATGTAGAAAGAACAAATTGGATCAGTTTAGAAATAATAATATCATCAGCTTAAGGAGAGAACGTTCAACTGTTTTAACTAACAGGGTTTGTCGGGATTACTTTCATTTTATGAATGTTCAAAGGTTATGAATGTTCAAATTATAGTCTTGATAAATCGTTCTTCACACTAGCACTTTACATATTGCAGAGGTTAATGGAATAATCTTTAAATATATGAACTGTTTGCAATAAATAATGATTGCATTACCACAGTATAATCAATAACCAACTAACAAGCACAAAGTATAAATCTTTATAGTTAAAATTCAATTAATCTTACTTTGCATAAATTAGCCCTTAAGCTATTATTGATTTTTTTATACAAGATCCAAAACATAAAACATGTTAGTGGGAATTATTTCAAAAATGGATTGATCATTCATTCTTCAGACTTTGAAGTCCCTCAGTAATTGTTCTTGCCATACTAGGCTACAGTTACAACTGGAGCATAGAGACAGCAATCTCACAAATCATCAGTAAGAAAATTTTCACAATAAGTTATGACACCCAATTTGTAGCTAAGTGCAATTATTTCAAACCTGCTGCCCTCCCGACCGGGCATAACATTTTACATATTAACAATTGATAGTTTATATGACATTGTGCATTGATACAATAATAAAAAATAATGGTCCAGAAGGAGACTGTTTCACAGCCTGTTTCTGCTTAAACAATTTGCTAAGTCTCAAAATTCTTTTACAAAATAAAAGGCATAGAGAAATGCATAAATAATGATGATAAATTCATTTAAAATGTATCTAATCTTTGTTAAATTACTCAACATAGTTGAGAAAGAATCAGTCACTTGAAGAAATAAAAATAAGTTATGATATTATATTAAGACAACTAATACCTGAAAGGGATAACTGACATCAAAAAGAAAAATCTGCCCATCACAATATAAAGGACAGTTTCTGGGCGGTGCTAACTGGTGTGTCCTACAAGTTCTCCATGTGTTCACCAGAGATGCAGAGAGTTGTGAAGTTGTAGTTCTTATGTTAAAAGCATGTAGCTAAAATATTAGTGTATATTTACATAAAGCCATAAAATATAAGACCAGGCATAGGCCATTCAGCCTATCAAATCTGCTCAGCCACTCAATGAGATCAGAGTTTAGATCAGAGTGGTGCTGGAAAAGCACAGCAGGTCAGGCAGCATCCGAGGAGCAGGAAAATCGACGTTTCGGGCAAAAGCCAATGAGGTCATGCTAGTATGATAATTATCAACTCTACTTTCCTGCTTTTTCCCCATTATCTTTACTTCCCTTACTGATTAAAAATATGTCCATCTCAGGCTTGAATATACTGAATGACCTATTCTCTATAGACTTCTGTGATCAAGAATTTTGCAAATTGACTGGCCTTTGGGAGAATACATTCATCCTCAGCTCTGTCGTAATTGGACTTCCCATTATCCTGAGACTATACTGTCTGGTCCTAAACTCTCCCACAAGGGGAACGAACCTCTCAGCATCTACCCTGTCAAGCCTCCTAAGAATCTTATACATTCCATTAACGTCACCTCTCATTCTTCTAAACCCCAATGAGTACAAGGGCAACTACTCAACCTCTCCTCAGAAGAAATTTCCTCCAAGCTTCAGAACAATCTAATGAACCTTTGTGGACTGCCTACAACATCAGTATATCTGCCCTTAGATACGGTGGACAAAATTGTTCACAGTATCCCAAGTCTGGCCTGACTAGGGCCTTATATAGTTTTAGCAAGATCTCCATATTTTCATGCTCTATTTCCTTTGAAACAAAGACCAACTGTCCAGTTGCCTTCCCTATTGTGAAATCCCACTAGATCCCCAGTGGATCCCTGGAAGCAGCCAGTTGTATTAAAATTAGTCATGTCAGGCAAATGTCCTGCAAGTGCTGTAGGATTACTGAAATTTTGTCTCTTTACTCTCTTCCCAACTCTCACATTACTAAAGAAATGACGAATTTCACTTAAGAACAAGTTCTGACATGCTTACAGTTTAATGTGAGTGGAAAGTAGCTCTGCGCCCTTGTATTTGGGAATACTTTGGAACACAGCTGAAACTTTAATGCTGACTTGAGATCATTTCTGCTTCACTAGGATGGATTTATAATGGTCAATCATATGGTCTGCACATACAAGCCTTTGTGGTTGCCAATGTCTTTAATTTCAAAACTATGCATGCTTAATTAATTCAACTAGCCCTTGAAGGGCCTCACATTGCCCACAAGTAGAGACTCCTTCTGCAGACAAAACAAACGTATTTCGCACACTCTGGGCATGCAGGCAGCCATCTCCCATGTTCATGGTGCAAATGAGATTCAATCAAAGTTGGAAGACTTTCCAGTCCATGGTCAAAAGGGTATTTCCCTCAACTTTCATGTTTCTTTAGGCATCACTTTCTCTGTCGATCTTAACAGTCGTGAACTTTCCCATTTTCCAAACCAACCCTTTTATTTCACTATTCATCTCCTCAAACCACTGTATGAACACCAGGCCTGACAAACAGCCACACCCCAAAGTGGTGATTCACTGTTTCCCATCAAAGCCACTGTTGACCACTGTTCAACAGTAACCCTTTCATTGGAAGCAAAGTCATTGTCCCTTTGCTTCCAAACACCACACTTGGCTTGCCCAATTTTTCCAACACAGCACTGCTCCTGATAAACCCCCAAGACATTGATGCTCCAAACCCCCAGGGGTCTCTCCCTAACCTAACCCCAGACCAACTTAGGAGGCCAGCTCCAAAAGATGCGAGACCAGCTCTGTGCAGCTCCTCAACTAATTTGCTGGTAATCCCTGAGCTGATTGTACCCGATCTGCAAGACTGGGTGTTTCCCAATCTCCAAATGATAAGGACACAAATCCCCAAACCCTGAGCATACCAATTGCCCAACTGAGTGTGGGCAACCTACTGGATTGAGTGGACTAAAGGCTGTCCTTGAGTGGACCAAAAGCTGTTTCCCTTAGACTTTCAGATATGGCTGTTTGTTTGAAGTACATTTGCTGAGTATGGCAGTACATTTGCTGAGTAGGCTGATGGTACTTTCAGTGATATTGACATAACATTGTGCTGTACTGCAAAATACCTATCTGCTTGATTATTAGGTTTGCAGACATGAAAGGCTGCCTGGCTTTTCTATCTTCACTGAAAGGCAAGGCAGAACTTTATGAGGCTGTAAGTTTTGAATGAAATGGCAAAGGCAGAGATACTGTGATCACCCAGATAGGCATAAAATGAGTGAACTCTAAGAAAGTAAGCTTGAAATGTTGAGTGACCCTGTTGTCATGTACGAGATGGTATGTATCCCTGCGTGCAGCACCATTGCAATGTAAGGTGTCAATGAGCGCCAAAGTGCAGTTTGAAAGGCTGAATTGTAATATAAGCAAAGTCTAAGAGGTGTTGTAATGACATGATGAAGCAGTGCTTGGCTGGTACCAGCCTCCATCGATGGAGGGCGCAGATGGTCACTATCATGAAACATGCCTGATAATGTTGGGTAATTCTGGACAAGAGTGATGCCCACAGAAGACACTGGCAAATTGCAGGCATTAGGTAGCCACTCAGACCTTCCAGTCAGGAATTGATATTGTCTACTTTCTTACTGGTACTTGAGGGAGTAGAGACCTGCATATAAATGAGTCAAGAATAGGTTATAATTAGCTATTTCCCTGACTACCATTTATAGCAAAAAGAAATGATGAAAAGCTAGCAGAGGTCCCAATATCGTACTCATCTCAAAAGTACATCTCCCCATGATATATTCAGCTTTGTTCAACCTCTAGAATGCCGGAACATTTTTATTCAACTCACATATTAGTGACCATGTTTGTGAAGGTGGAGTTCAGAACACAACATGCTAATCTAGAAACTTTAGCACTAGACTATTATCTATGGTAATAGCAGTTGACCAGAAAATGAACTGGATTAGACAAATGAAAATTGTGGCGACAAGAACAAGTCAGAAGATAGGAATCCTGCTGTGAGTAAACCAACCTCCTGACTCAATGCAGTAAAATTAATTACAGTAGTGTCCTCAGCCCAACCATCTTCAGCTTCTTCATCAATGAGCTTCTCTCCATCATATGGAGGCTTACCAGAGAGCTGGGTTCAATTCCAGCCTCAGGCCACTGTCTGCATGGAGTTTGCACATTCTCCCAATGTCTGTGTGGGTTTCCACCGGGTGTTCCAGTTTCCTCCCACAATCCAAAGGTCTGCACATTAGGTGGATTGGCCATGCTAAATTGCCCATAGTATCCAGGGATGTACAGTTTAGGTGAATTAGCCAAGGAAAATGCAGTGTTACAGAGATAGGATAGGGGTAGATCTGGATGAGATGCTCTTACAAGGGTTAGTGTGGACTCAATGGGCCAAATGACCTGCTTCCACCGTGTAGGGATTCTATGATTCTATGAAAGATCAATGTGGGTAGGTTCACTGAAGATTGTTCAGCTCTTTTGACAATTCTTCAGATATTGAAGCAGTCCATGTTCAAACGCACAAGATCTAGACTTTATCCTTGCCACAGAATTTCCACGCAGTGGTCATTTTCAATAGCAGAAAATTTACCACTGTTCCTCGACGTTCAATTGTGTTATTGTCACTGATTCCCTCATTGCCAACATAACATCCAGGAGATAACCATTGACCAAAAATTCAACTGAACTTGCCACATTAACAAAGCAGTTACAAGAACAGGTCAGACACTAGGGATGCTGCAGCGAGTAATTGCAGTGACTCCCCAAAGTCTGTCCACCATCAACAAGGTGCAAGTCAAAAGTGTGATGGAATATCCCCACTTGCCTGGAAGGGTGCAGTTCCAAAAACACTTCAGAGCTTGACATCATCCAGGGCAAAGTAACCCCTTTGATTGGCATGTTGTCCACAAAAAACATTTAGCATCTCCACCAACCACCAGGACCAGCTACATGTACAATTTACAAGATGCACTGCAGAAATTCACCAATGTTCCTTAGACAGAGCCTGCAAAACCCACCACCTCTTCCGTCTTGAAAGATAATGGCAGCAGATACATGGGAATATTAACACCTGAAATTTGCCTTCCAAACCACTCATCATTCTGACCTGGAATCCTTCAGTGTCACTGGGTCAAAATCCTAGAACTTCCTCCTTAATATTATTTTGGATTTACCTGCACCAAATGGACTGTAGCATTTCAAATGATAAAGAAATTGGTGACTGATGCTGGTCCAACTAGCAAGGCCCACCTCCCATGAATGAATATGAAGTATCTCAGCCAGGCATGTATTTTCACAGAGGAGCAAGAACAAGCTGCAAAATTCAGAGGTACCCATGCCCCTCTCACCTCATACCCGTCCTTTCATCCCCTTCCCTTTGTCCCATCCCTTCTTCTAACCCCACCTCTTGTCAGGTATTTCCATTCCGTTCTGATCTTGCACTCTCTAATGCTAAGCTTTTACTCAGCAAAGGTCTTAGTTTTATCCTCTGCTCCCCCACCTGAATGAAGTTTGGGTAGGACATGACATTGAACTCATTTTCTGTTGCCTTTACCTCTATGCTCATTCCTTTGGACAGGAACCCTCCTCTCATCCCAGAGAAACCGTCACCGCCTCAACAATCTGCCTCCACCTGGACACCTCCCTTTCGATCTATACCTTCACGGTTCATCAAGAAGTATCAATGTGACATTGGTTGCCTTAAATTCTCTACCCCCACCCCATATCCAAGCTATTTGCCTCTGAAATGACTCCACTCCATGCTCTCAGATTCATGCTCTCATTTTGTCATCAAGCCTGCTGACAAGGTGGTGCTATTTCTGTCTGGCATACTGATCTCTACATCGCAGAAGCTAAGTGCTAGCTGTCAGACAGCTCCTCCTATCTCTGCCTGATTTATGACCTTGCCATGGAACACCAAGTTATGATGTCCACAATTAGACTAGTTTAGATTACTTATAGTGTGGAAACAGGCTCTTTGGGCCAACAAGTCCACACTGACCCTCCGAAGAACAACCCACCCAGACCCATTCCCCTACATTTACCCCTTCACCTAACACTACGGGGAATTTAGCATGGCCAATTCACCTAACCTGCACGTTTTTGGACTGTGGGAGGAAACCGGAGCACCCAGAGGAAATCCATGCGGGGAGAATGTGCAAACTCGACACAGACAGTTGCCTGTGGTGGGAATTCAACCCGGGTCTCTGGCCCTGTGAGGCAGAGGTGCTAACCACTGTGCCACCGCGCCACCCATAAATGGTCACTAGTCTTTTTGTATCTGAGAATCTCTCTCCACTGCCACCATAGTCCCTCAAACCTGTACAGCCCACTCTACATTCTTCCCAAATTCCACAAACAAGACTGCCAGGTAGACTCATTGGTTCTGCCTTTAACTGCCCGATAGAACTCACCTCTTACTACTTGACTAGATTTATTCTTCTCTTGTCCTTTAACTTTCCACTTATATCTGCAAAATTTCTGAATCTGTATGTCAGTTTCAGCATTTCCAATTTGTGGACTCCAGCTGGCTCCTCTTCACCATGGATGTCCAATCCCTTTACATGTCTCTCCCCCATCAGGATGATCTCAGTGCACTTCACTCCTTCCTGAAACGTCAGCTTTAACTGTCCCCATCCACCATCACCCTGCACTGCCTGGCTGTGCTCATCCTCACTTTGAACAACTTTATCTTCAACTCCTCTCACTTTCTTTCGGTCAAAGGTGAGGCCATCGGTAACCACAGTTAACCTGTCTTTTTGTGGAACAGTCCTACCCTGGCCCCAACACACAACTCTTTCTCCAGTATATCGATGACAACTTTGGTGCTACTTCCCTCTCTCATCCAAAATTAGGAAATGTCTTCAATTTCATTTCCACTTTCCACACCAGTCTCACCTTCACCTAGCCCATCTCTAACTCCTCCCTTCCCTTTCTCAATATCTCTGTTACCATTCCTGAGGATAGGCTGGCCACCAATATCCATTATAAACCAATAAACTCCCAGTTACTCAACTGAATCTTCATATCCTGCTTCCTGTAAGGACTTCTTTCCATTCTCCCAGTTTCTCCATGTCCAACACATCTGTTCTGATGATACCACTTTCTGCAGGGTGTTCTCTGAAATGTACACCTTTTTCCTCAACTGAGGATTTCCCCACTATTGTGGTCAACAGGACCCTTAGCTGTGTTTGACCTATCTCCTGCAATTCTGTCCTCACCCCTTCTCTTCACACCCACAGCAATGATCGAAGCCTCTGGTCCTCAGTTACCACCCCACAAGTCTCCACATCCAAAGGATTGTAAGCTACCATTTATGTCACCTCCAACAGGATGCCAGGACCAGACACATATTCCTCCTCCTTGTCAACATTATGCAAGGTCCGTTCTGGTCCACTCTTCCATTCCCAACATCTTTTCACATTCCCATGGCACCTCTCCATGTACCTGCAGAAAATGTGATACCTGCCCATTCATCTCCTCCATTCTCATCATCCAAGGCTCCAAACATAGTTACCAGGTAAAGCAGTGATTTACCTGCACTTCATTCAATTCAGTCTACTATATTTGCTGCTCACAATGTGCTCTCCTCTACATTGTGGAGATGAACTGAGACCTGGTGATCACTTTGCAAAACACCTACATTCTGTCTGCATGAATAACCCTGAGTTTCCGGTTGCCTGCCATTTCAACACACCACCATGTTGCCTTGTCAACATCTCTGCTCAGGCTTGCTGCAGTTCTCAGCCTAAGCTGGAAGAACAGCATCTCATTGTCCATTTCGGGACCCTACAATCTTCAGGACTCAATCCCGAGTTCAATAATTTAAAAAACCTTCTTCTATGCCCTTCTCCTCCTCCCCCTCCCCCACACACCCTAGACCCTGTCATGACATGGCGAAAGTGAGGACTGCAGATATTGGAGATTAGAGTCGAGAGTGTGGTGCTAGAAGGGCTTTTCCCCGAAATGTCGATTCTCCTGCTCCTCGGATGTTGCCTGACCTGCTATGCTTTTGTAGCAACACATTCTCGACTCTTGTCATGACATGGACTGCTTTTGGCACAAGCAACACATTATCATCTACTTATGGTGCCCATTATCAGCTTTACCTGACCCCCACCGCGCACCCCCCACCCCCCCCCCACCTCCACCGCCACCCCCGGCATACTGTCATCCAACCTTTTGTCTGCTTAACTGCTGTTCTCTCTCTGGACTTTATCTCTGTCCATCCTCTCTCTCCTTCCCCTTCCCCCTCACCATATATGCCACCTTTTTCTAGCTAATATCAGTTCTGAAGAAGGGTTTATGGATTTGAGATGTTAACTCTGCTTTCACTCCACAGATGCTGCTAGATCTACTGAGTTTCTCCAGCAATTTCTGTTTTAGTTTGTATTTTCCCAGCCTTTTCTTACTGTTTTGAAAGTCACAAAGATACTCCTGGTATCTCAGGATTGTCATTGCAGTAACATTTGGACATTTTTCATCAAAATATTCGATAAGTTCAATGAAAAAATTGATGAGCTCCTAAACCCACAGAATTCCTTGCATCAGGCAGACATCTAAGATATCTGTACTACAACTCATAATGTGCAGATGATTTTTGAAAAATATTCATATGAACATAATATCTTCATTTTTTTTATTTGTCACACTTTATAGAAACCATTTTCCATTCTGGGGTTCGAACAAATATCAGTACATTCTATTTTAAATCTATTTTCAATGAGAATACATCTGTTTTGTTTCAAGAAAAGAACATGAACTTCTCTTCCATAATTTAGTCTACCCTCATTTAATGTTTCCTTAAATTGAACCATTGTTAATGAGTCCCAAGAGAATATTCTTGCTGCTTTCTTTTGATTGAGCCTGCATGTTTAGTATTGAACATGTGTTTTCATGAAACTTCTTTTTTCTAGATTTTTTTGCAAATGATAATGAGCAACATCTTTGCTAAGAATCAAACAACTAAATATGTCTTTTTTTTCAGGTAATTATCAAAGTCATTTTAATTAAATTGTTTCAAGTCAAATATCCACCCTTTTCCTTCTGTGGCTGTAAACAGTCCTGATGCTGTTATCATACAATCTTAATGAAAATCATAGGCTAGTAGTTCCCATGAAACTAGGAAATTTCTGGGGAAAGAGTAAAACATCCTGCTGTGGAAATTAGGAGATTGTGTAATCTTTTGATACAGGAAGGAAAGTGTATCTTTCACACTAATTATCATGATACAAAAAAAGTTTTTCTGTCACGCTATAGACTTCAAGAAATTGTAACCAGCAGTACAGATATTTAATCAAACTGTATTTTCACACTTGTCTCATTTTTGAGATTACATAAATCTCTAAATTCTGCCAGCTGAAGTATTAAATTATCTTGTAATTGTCTATAAATGTTACAACACACACTAGAAGATTTGTTCACTGTTGCTTTTAGAATGATAGAAATCATAAAACAGGAGTGAATGGTACTATGCGTACAAATGATTTTGATGGTCTTGATCATTTGTCAAGCTGAATATCACTGTTTTCATAGGTTGATATTTTAATCTATCCAGTAGCAAGGTGGCCACATCATAGGTTATCCAACAGCACTAATCCAGCAGATCCAAAGCCAAGCTGATGTCTCCAGTTTATTTTCTCACTTGTATCCAGGCTGATACAGATACATCTGGGATAAAATGCCAGATGGCTTCTATAAGGAGATATAGAGTTAATGTTTCAAATCAATGATCTCAGGTTGGACCCTGAGAACACAAACAAGTGTTGCATCTTCCCAAGCCAACAGAAAATGGTTTACCCCCAGCCTTTTTTAGCTGATGGGTGACATCACAGCCTTTGCAATATACCCAGTCCAATTTCCAACAAAAACAAAACTAGAAACAAATCCAGATATTCCTAATAGCCAGCAAAGTATTGGTATATGAAAACATTTGTATTACATAACATTAAAATTATGTTTTGTTACAAACATCTGTCTGATGTAATTAGCCAGTGTGATTTATACATGAAATGTAAAGATCTATCCAATGTTTAGTCAATCTTTCACATATGCAGCCACAGATCTGGATACATTCTGTTTTGCATGTATCATATAATATAAACAACATATGCTTAAGCCAAAATCTTATGCCTTCAAGTATCTCTACATTTACCCAAGCCAAATAATTTCCAAACTATTTACTCTGCAAGTAGATATACTCTGTTGTTCATGATCATTCATGATTTCCTTTCACCTTGTACGATACCTTTTAGCCTAGAATTTACCTCCCTAACTCATGGGCTGGATTTTGTAGCGAATGAATTTCTCACTGTCCCATACACATCCTGTCCCCTACTCCTACCAGGAAGAGTCGACTGGCAGCTCACCATCTAAAATCTGCTTGCCCTTCAGCAATAATGCACAAAAGCGGTCTTAACTACCCAAGAGTGTGATGTGTACCCCTTAGG
This sequence comes from Chiloscyllium plagiosum, assembly GCF_004010195.1. NCBI lineage: Eukaryota > Metazoa > Chordata > Chondrichthyes > Orectolobiformes > Hemiscylliidae > Chiloscyllium > Chiloscyllium plagiosum. The sequence continues at coordinate 58,352,804 of NC_057712.1, forward strand.
GACAGGAAGCCCCACCCCCTTGAGCTGCCAGCCAATCAGATTATAAATTCTGGATTAGTGGTGCTGGAAGAGCACAGCAGTTCAGGCAGCATCCAAGGAGCTTCGAAATCGACGTTTCGGGCAAAAGCCCTTCATCAGGAATAAAGGCAGTGAGCCTGAAGCGTGGAGAGATAAGCTAGAGGAGGGTGAGGATGGGGAGAAAGTAGCATAGAGTAGTTGCAGTGGGAGAGGGACTCCCTGAGATTCTTGTAGAGAGAGGAGGAAAACTTCTTCAAGGCAGGCATCCTTGCAAGGGGATTCACAGTCGGGTTAAAATCAACGAGGTAAAAACAATGACTGCAGATGCTGGAAACCAGATTCTGGATTAGTGGTGCTGGAAGAGCACAGCAGTTCAGGCAGCATCCAAGCAGCTTCAAAATCAACGTTTCGGGCAAAAGCTCTTCATCAGGAATAAAGGCAGTGAGCCTGAAGCGTGGAGAGATAAGCTAGAGGAGGGTCGGGGTGGGGAGAAAGTAGCATAGAGTAGTTGCAGTGGGAGAGGGTCTCCCTGAGATTCTTATAGAGAGAGGAGGAAAACTTCTTCAAGGCAGGCTTGAAGAAGTTTTCTTCCTCTCTCTACAAGATCCTTACAGGTTAGTTTGCTAGGTCTGAGTTGCTTCAATGATCTGTTATCAACTATGCTTTCAGAAATATGTAGCACTACAGTTTTTGTGAGCTAAAAGTTGAGAAAGAAATTCTAACAAAGTGGGCACACTGTGAGGTGCTCCTCTTGAACAAAATTAATGCCAATACTTTCCAGTGATTTGGAATTTTCAATGCCTCACAGGTCATACATCATAATTTGTACATTGTTTTCTTATCATATGATCATCTTCTTCACTTCCAAGAACATAAGAAACCGTTGAACTATATTTTAAGTAATGTTTGTCATTGTGGAATTCCAGATATGGCATGTTTCCACTTTGTCTTAAATCAAAGATATGGTCTTTTAGTTTTAATTGCCTATCTTGGCTGAACTTCAGATAGAAAAGTTCAAAAGGTCACAAAGTAAATCATCAAATTCTACCCATATACACAGCAGATATAAGGAAAATTATGTTTTAAAAAAATTTCAAAATATTCTGTAGAAAAATTATTTAAGGTATATGCTAGATTAATGTTCAACCAATAATAGAAAAATGTCATTTTTAAAAAGATTTACTCATGGAATGTTGGCATCGCTGGCTGGGCCAGTATTTATTGCTCATCTTTAGTTGCCTTTGAGAAAGTGGTGGTGAGCTTCTTTCTTGAACTGCTACAGGCCATTTGCTGTAGATGAATCCACAATGCCATTTGGGAGAGAATTCTGGGATTTTTAGAATTCTGGGATCCTAAGTCAGCAATAATATATTTTCCAGTCAGGATGGTGAGTGGCGTGGAAGGTAACTTAGCGATGTTGGTGTTCCCATGTATCTGCTGTGCTTGACCTTCGAGATGGTAGTGAATGTAAGTTTGGAAGGTGATGACTAACGAGCCTTGATGAATTTCTGCAGTGCATCTTGTAGATGATACACACTGCTGATACTGAGCACCAGTGGCAGAGGGAATGGATGCTTGTAGATGTGGTGCCAATCAGCAGCTGCTTTATTCTGAATGTTGTCAAGCTTCTTGAGTGTTATTAGAGCTGCACTCATCCAAACAGTTGGCAGTGTTCCACCATACACCTGACTTATGCCCTGTAGATGGTAGACAGGTTTTAGGGAAACAGGAGTTGAGTTACCCATTGTAGCATTCTGAGCCTCTGACCTGCTCTTGTAGTTAATGTATTTATACAGCTAGTCTAGTTCAGTTCCTGGTCAATGGGATTGTCTAGAATGTTGACAGTGGGGGATTCAGTGATGGTAATGCCATTGAATGTCAAAAGATAATGGTTAGATTATCTCTGGTTGCATATAGTCAACGTGTGACTCTCATATGGCAAGAATCTCACTTGCCACTTGTCATGCCAAGCTTGGATATTGTCCAGGTCTTGTTGCATTTGGACATGGACTGCTCCGGACCCTGAGAAGTCACAAATGGTGCTGAAAGTTGTGCAAACACTGGCGAACACATCCACTTTGGATATTATGATGGAGGGAAGGTCAGTAATGAAGCAGCTGAAGATGGTTAGACCTAGGACACTACATTGAGGAACTCCTGCAGATATTTCCTGGAATTGTGATGATTGATCTTCAACAGTCACAACCATCTTCCAGGTATGATGCTAATTGATTTTAATTTAGCTAGGTCTTCTTGATTCTACACTTAGTCAAATGCAGCCTTGCCGTCAAGGGCTGTTACTCTCACCTCACCTCTGGCATTCAGCTCTTTTGCCCATGTTTCCACCAAGGTTGTAATGACACCAGCACCTTAGTGGCATTGGCAGAATCCAAACTGGTGTCATTGTGCATGTTATTGCTAAGCAAGTGTGCTTGATGGAGCTGTTAATGACACCGTCCATCACTTTACTGATGATCAAGAGTCAAATGATGAGGTGGTAATTGCCTGGGTTGGTTTTGTCCTATCTTTTATGTACCGGAAATACCTTCATAATTTCCCACATGGGTTGGATAGATGCCAGTGTTGTTGGTGTACTTGAACACATTGGCTTAGGGTATTGCATGTTCTGAAGTACAAGTCTTCAGTACTACTGTTGAATGTTGTCAGTACATACAGCTTTTGCTGTATCCCCAGTGCCTCTAACCACATTTGGGGTATTTTGCACAGCTTTGTGCCCCATATCTCAGGAAGGATGTTATTGGCCCTGGAGTATGTTCAGAGGAAGTTTACAAGAATGATCCCAGGAATCAAAAGCTTAACATATGAGGAATGTTTGAGGACTGTGAGTCTATACTCGATGCATTTTAAAAGGAAGAGAGAGGATCTAATTTAAACTTACAGAACACTGAATGGCCTGGACAGAGTGAATGTTGAGAAGATGTTTCCATTGGTAGGAGAGGTTAGGACCCAAGGGCACAGCCTTAGAGTAAAGAGTAGACCTTTTAGAACAAGGATATGGAGAAATTTCTTCAGCCAGACAGTGGTGAATCTATGGAGTTCACTGCCACTGAAGACTGTGGAGGCCAGGTCTTTGAGTATATTCAAGACTGAGGCTCTTGATTATCAAGGGGGATCAAGAGTTATGGGGATAAAACAGGAGAATGGAGTTGAAAAACTTATCAGCCTCAATTGAATGGCAGAGCAGATTCGATTGGCTGAATGGCCCAATTTCTGCTCCAATGTCTTATGGTGGTATGGTCTTATAACTATTTCTTGACATCACGTGGAGTGAATTGAATTGGATAAAGACTGACATCTGTGATAACGAGATCCTTTGGAGGATGCCAAGATGGATAATCACCTCAGCACATCTGGCTGAAGATTGCTGTGAGTCCATCAGCCTTATCTTTTGCACTGATGTGTTGGACTCTCCCATTACTGAGAATGGAAATGACTATGGAGCTTCCTCCTCCTACCAGTTGTTTCATTATTAATCATTATTTCTGGGACTACAGAACTTTGATATTATCTAAGGTTGTGATATGTGATGAGGATATATTTGTGATATCATATGGCGTGATTACTTGCTGTTTATGCTTTTTGGCATGGAAATAGTTCTGCTTTGTCGCTTCACCATGTTGACACCTCATTTTTAGGTATGCCTGAATGACTGAGGTTTGTTGATAACATAGTTAATTTACAGAAACTGCCATTGAATTATTTGTAAAAGGAAATTCAGTTCAAAAAGAGCAAACTATATTGGTATTGATTTGATATAAAACATCCTTAAGGGTACCTTCAGGCACAATGGATAATGTCCTTGCTAGAGTTCTGTGTTTGGGTCCCACTCCAAGGTTTAAGGATGGTCTGTTCATAATTTGGCTATACAAATATTTTCAACACACTGTAGCAAGAGGAAAGACCCCTGATCAGCAATCCCTGATGTGGTGAGATAGCCCTTAAGCCTCTTGCTTTAGACTCCTGACGTGTTCTGGAAAAGTAAAGTAAACAATGGAAATAAACATTCAGTGTGTTTCATCTGCCTCATGTGGCTTTCAATGCAGAAATGCTTCTAAACCTATATTATCTTTTTGCAGAGTACAGCATGCTCTAATTATATGTATTGCAACAAATCGATGACAGAAGTATAAAATGATTCAAAGACATTTCAAAAAATGAGATGCTACATTTAAGCAATTACAGTCAAGTCCTGTCATTTATAGGTCTGTCCTTCCCAAATTTGATCATCCATGCAAAATACACAAGACAACGTTGCAGCCAGAGCAAGCCTACACTTCACTAGTCGGGTGCATTAAAGTAAAACAAAAATGAACTAACCTACTGCCTAGAATAGAAAATGTACTCAGTGTGGGAGTCTTCTATGACACAAGTGCAGTCTTCGTCAGAGAAAATCATTATTTTCATGGAACTGAACCACTGTGAATGGCACAGCCTGACTATACATCAAGATCAATGATCATTTTCCTCATTGAAATCCTGATTGACCTGTTGGGAATTACTATATGTTTCTGTAATTATAGTACTGTTACCAACATAGTAACTCTAGCTGCTCTTTGTCACAATTTGAATAATCATTGCATTGAAAAATAATCTGTGTTTTTATATAGTAACAACCTGCAGAAATACATAGAACACACAGAACAGAAACAGGCTATGTGGTCCAACAGTTCATGTTTATGCTTTATTTAATCCTCTATCCAGTACTTATGAGCTAAATCCATCAATACTGACTGCTGTTCCCTCTCCTTTATGTATTTACTAACCTTCCTCATTTCTATACCAATTGCTTCAACTATTCTCAGTGGCAGTGAGTGCCGCAGTACGAGATGTAAAGAATCTTCTCTTGAATTCCCTATTTGATTTCTTGATGATCATCTTATATTGCTAAGTTTTCATCTACCCCAATAAAGGAAACATATCTCTCTAAGTACTGTCCTAACGTTTATTTTCTTAAAGATGTCCACCCTGTCTTTTAAAGAAAGAAAAGGATCCAATCTGTTTATCCTTTTATGATAGCTATGACTTCACAGTTCTGGTATTACCTCTATAAATATATTTCTTTCATCCTTCCCACGATATCAATATCATTTTTATAATATACTGTTACGACAGTAGGGAAAGAGAATATAGGGAGTCAGGTTCAAAGCTAGAAGGCAGGACAAGCAGAGTAGTAATCTCAGGATTGCCATCAGTGTCACATGTTAATGAGGCTAGGAATAGACAGTGAGTGCAAATGAACATTTGGCTGTAGGCTGGTGTAGGAAGGAGGGCTTCAGATATGTGGATCATTGGGATACCTTCTGGAGAAGGTGGGACCTATACAAGAAGGACGGGTTGCACCTGAATTGGAGGGGCACCAATATCCAGGGCAGGAGGTCTGCTAGAACTTTAGGAGGGTTTAAAGTAGATTGGCAGGTGATTGGGAACCTGAGCTACAGATCAGATGATGGAGTAGGTAGTGAACAGCTAGATACAGCGCGCAGAGAATCTGTGAGGAGGGATAGGCACTTGATTGGCAAAGATGCAGTCAGTGCGATGGGTTGAAGTGTGTTTATTTTAATGCAAGAAGTATCAGGAGTAAGAGTGATGAACTTAGACCATGCATCAGTACTTGGAACTATGATGTTGTGGCCATTACAAGGACTTGGATATCACATGAGCAGATTGGTTGTTGGATGGTCCAGGGTTTAGATGTTTCAAAAGGAATGGGAGGAGGTAAAAAAGGTGGGGGATGTAGCATTGCTAATCATTGATAGTATCTCAGCTGCAGAAAGGGAAGTCATTGAGAAGGGTTTGTCTACAGAGTCAGTTTAGGTTAAGGTCAGAAACAGGAAAGGAGCAGTCACTTTATTGGGAGTTTTCTGCAGACGCCCCCAATAGCAACAGAGACATAGAGGAACAGATTGGGAGGCAGATTCTGGAAAAGTGCAGAAGTAACGGGGTTGTTGTCACGGATTACTTTAACTTCCCTAATATTGATTGGAACCTATTGAGTTGGATGAAGCAGTATTTGTCAAGTGGATCCAAGAAGGGTTCCTGACTCAATATGTAGATTGGTCAGCTAGAGGGGAGGCCATATTTAATTTGGTTCTTGGCAACGAACCATGCCAGGTGTCAGATCTCTTAGTGGGAGAGTATTTTCGGCAGGAATTGGAGTGCCTAAATTTGGAACAGATGTTCTTAGTGAAATGCCCAGCAGAAATGTGGAGGTTGTTTGGAAGCACTTACTGATAGTACTGGACAGCTTTGTAAAGTATTAGAAAGGATTCTGAGAGACAGGATTTATGATTACTTGGAAAACCATAGTTGGATTAGAGATAGTCTTGTGAAGGGCAGGTCACGCCTCACAAGCCTTATTGAATTCTTTGATGATGTTCCAAAACACATTGATGAACATAGAGCAGTGGATGTGGTGTACATAGAATTTATCAAGACATAAGGTAAGGTTCCCTATGGTAGGCTCATTCAGAAAGTAAGGAGGTATGGGATACAAAGAAATCTGGCTGTCTGGATACAGAATTGGCTGGCCCATATAAGATAGCGGGTGGTAATAGATGTGAAGAATTCAACCTAATGCCAGTGGTGTTCTGCAGGGATCTGTTCTGGGACCTCTGCTTTTTGTGATTTTTATAAATGACTTGAATAAGCTAGTGGAAGAGTGGGTTAGTAAGTTTGTTGATGACACGAAGGTTGGTAGAGTGGTAGATAGTATAGAGAGCTGTTGTAGGTTGCAATGGGACATGGACAGGATGCAGAATTAGGCTGATAAGTGGCAAATGGAGTTCAACCTGGACAAATGTGAAGTGATTCACTTTGGAAGGTCGAATTTGAATGCAGAATACAGGGTTAAAGGCAGGATTCTTGGCCGTATGGAGGATTAGAGCGATCTTGGGGTCCATGTCCATACATCCCTCAATGTTGCCACTGAAGTTGATAGGGTTACTAAGAAGGTGTATGGTATGTTGGCTTTCATTAGCAAGTGGATTGAATTTAAGAGCCGTGAGGTTATGCAGCAGTTCTATAGAGTCCTGGTTAGACCACACTTGAAATATTGTGTTCAGTTCTGGTTGCCTCATTCTTGGAAGGATGTGGAAGCTATAGAAAGGGTGCAGAAGGGATTTACCAGGATGCTGCCTGGACTGGAGGGCATGTCTTATGAAGAAAGATTGAGGGAGCTAGGGCTTTTCTCATTGGACTGAAGAAGGATGAGAGGTGATTTGATAGAAGTGTACAAGATGATGAGAAGCACAGATAGAGTAGATAGCCAGAATGTTTTTCCCATGTTGGAAATGACTATCACGAGGAGGCTTAATTTTAAGATAATTGGTGGAAGGTTTGGAGGAGATGTCAGAGGTAGGTTCTTTACACAGAGAATGGTGGGTATGTGGAATGCATTGCCAGCAGTAGTGTCAGATACATAGACTAACCTACATAGTAGGTTAAAAAGAGTAAGATAAAAAGGTGGGAACAACATCAATGGTCAAAGGGCCTATTCTGTGCTGTACAGTGCTATGTTCTATGTTCTAATATACTGTTCTGATAAGACACTTATTCAAATTACATCAACTTAATTTCAAAACCACACAGCAACTGTCATCTTCTGTGTCTTTCCTCTTCTGGCTGAAGATCTCCCTGGATCATCTTCTTTCTTTTTACTGCGAGTATGTTGCATATGAAAAAGTACCTTTGATAGAGAGTGTTTCCTAATTCTTGGAGAGGAAGATGTTAATTCTCCATGCATTTCTGACTTAATGGCAGTTGCTCTCTGACCAATTTTTAAAACTTCCCACATTTTAAATCCCCCAACATCAGATCATCTCATAGATTCAATGTTGGCAAAACAATAAATTCAAACTCGATTGGTTTTTAGTATCCTAGAACATAATTTAAACCGATTGGTTAAATTTGAATTATTGTCAAAACAGCAACCAAACTTCAGGTATCCATTTCACAGCCAAATGTTACATATTGTCAATTTTCCAGTACACTCTGGGACTGCCATATAGTCATATACACAGGTGCTTATAAGCTCTCAGTTCAGCACAACATTTACTCTCTCTTAAAGATGTAGTACACACCATCAACTTCATAACAATACCGACTGGAACTGTGTGTGACACTTCATGGGTATTCTAAACATTCCATTCCAACTATTTGATTCTGTTCCTCTAGAAATAAAATGTAATATTTGGCTTGCTTTTATTATTATGTATTGGCCTATGTTGTAAATTCAAGCCATTTACCTGTACATCCATCGCTCTTTGTTCCTTTTCTCTATTTAGTTTCTTATTCCCCATAATATGGGACCTCCTTACTTTTCTTATTTAAACAGAGAACCTCACCAGTACTGGGCCAATTCTATGCCCAGTTTGCAAGTTTACTAATGTTCTCCTGTAACTTCCTCAGAATTGACTACCCCTCTTAACTTGTTGTCATCACAAACACAGGAAAAGTACTTTGGTTCCAAAATCTAAATAATGAATATGATTTGTAACCAGTAGGGGATCCAGCACTAATCCTTACAAATTATTAAAGGCTTTTTGGAAATCTATTTATATTTACTTCATTAACTTTATCTACTCTATCTAGATGAGAAAGATGGTGACAGAGTAGCAGGGCTGTGTGTGAGATCCTAAACCTGGGGCTCGACCACTCTCATCTGCTTTTTTTTTTCACTTTTGCCTTTTTTTTCCTTTTTCATTTTTTTCTTTTCTCTAAAGCATTTTGCAGCAGGTTAATCAGTGGCTTTGGCATGGCAGCAAGAGCCAACCATGTGCAGAACAGCAGCAGCCTCCCAGCAGTCTGAGGTGCTGGTAGTGCCTGCTGCTGGTTCCTCCTGGACTCCTCTCAGAGATCACATGTGACAGCAGCACAACGTCAGCAGCGAAAGCAATCTTCGCTGGAATGGTGGCAGTCTCCTAGAGGTTGGAAGCAGTGGCTATTGCAGCAGCAGGGACACAGCTCTTCCAGCACCACTAATCCAGAATCTGATTTCCAGCATCTGCAATCATTGTTTTTACCTTGTTAATTTTAATCCTCCTGCGAATCCTCTTGCAAGGATGCCTGCCTTGAAGAAGTTTTCCTCCTCTCTCTACAAGATTTTGCTGCTCCTTGGATGCTGCCTGAACTGCTGTGCTCTACCAGCGCCACTAATCCAGAATACAGCTCTTCCTGGCAACTGCAATGGTGGCGGCAGTGGCAGCAGCATGAAAGCACCTCGAGCGATCAGAGGCAGTTGCGACAGCGTCAGCTGTAGCATGAAAATGGCTCCTCCCGATGATCGATACAAGACTCTCAGGCTGTCTGAGACTTCAGACCGTGGCTGGGTCCGGGTGCCTACATTGATAATTCCAAACACCTTTATGGAAATAAGACTTAGACTTTAATATCTGGATATTTTTCTTATCTTTTGCTTTTCTTTCATTTCTGCAGTTGTTTTTGTTTAAAGTTCTTATTTTTAAACCAAGATGGTCATTGAGAATGGCAACTTTGTACACTTGTCACTGTCCTCATGTATTCCTATATTTGAGTAGAAATGACAATAAACTCTAATTCTAATTCTATCTGCCACCTCTTCAGAAAATTTTTAAAGTTCATCAAAGAAGACTTTCATTTTTGTAGTTCGTGTTGACTATTCGTTACTCCACTTTTGATTTCCGGATTTTTTTTTCTTTTCTTCTTTAGTCAGGATTTCATTGTTGTTTTCACTATTTGTGTTAAGTTGATTGCCCTATAATTCTGAAATTATGTTCATTCTGTCTTCTTAAGTATAAGCTATCTGGCAATCCTCCAACAGTATACATTTTGCTAGCCAACTGTTAAAGATGTGGGTCTGAAATCTCTTTGAGAGATTCTTTTAGAATGTGAAGATGCTGTCCATTGGACCAGGATATTTATCATTTTCAGCACTGATGTCTCACTTGTGTTTAGCTTTTTTTTAGCAGAGCATATTTTCTTGTGTTCTATTGAACAGCAATTTAGCTCTTGTGCAGTGTTCATTGCTTTCCTGTACTGTTATCCAAAATTTGTTCTGCTCTGTGATCTATTTTTAGTCCTCAGAATCATTTTCTCCCCCAATATATCATCCTGGTCTTTGTTCTATTTATATTTTTTCTCAATTATTGTCCTACACTGTAGTAGATTGTGATCACTATTTGCTAAGTGTGTTTCAACTTTTACTACGTTTATCTGCACCAGCTCAATGCCCGTGACAATATCTAATAATGAATCTTACCTTGATAGAGTCCTATGTTATAGAAAATAAGCTTCAACACATAATAAGAATTCAATTCTTTTAGTCACTTTATTAATCATTTCTGAACAATCAGTTTCATGGAACTTGAAAACCTCCATGATTACTATTCTATAATTGTTACTCTTTTCTGTAATTTATTTGTATATGCATTTTTTTTTACTATAGCTTCACTTTTCAATGGTCACTGACTGTGTACTTGATCCTTTTCTTTTCCATTTCCACATGATTTTAGTTCTATCTTTCTGACAGTTGTGTGACATTATCTCCTGCTATCATGTTATCACTACCAAGTACAACTTTTTACCTTCTATCTTCCCAATTTTCAAACACTTTGTACCCTTCAAATCTTAGTTTTTAGTTGTAATTTTTCAATGTATATTGAGTGGACATTTCCACTTATTTCAATATCACTGCTTTTAGTTCAATTTTTAAAATTGCAAACATTGTGTTCATTACTGTATAAACAGTTTAACCCACTGATATTGTATTTCCTCTTAACTTATTTTAATCATTTTCATCACATCAGTTCTATATACCTGGGCAGAATTTCCCCAGACTTTGACTCAGTGTTAATCCCAGAGAGTTTTATTCCTCCCATGAAGCCCAAGTGCCATTCCTCACCCAATTTTACCCTGCTCATCTCATTAAGTACTTCGCCTGCAAGCATGCACCACTCTCACCCATCTTGATCTCTGCTGTGTAGAAGTACTTGCCAGTGCTGGGACTTTATGGCATTCAGGCCACAGGCACAATATTTAAAACCCAGCTGCACACTGTTTAAAATTGAAATGAAATATCTGCCTGGGTCAGTGTAGTCTCTGCAGACAAGAGAATAGTACAGCAATGTCATAAGATGGTCAATGGTCTTCTTTGCTCTGCAAGTATAAGTGTCACCACCATCTCTCTGCTATTTCATACTCACTCAGTCTCTGCCATTGCACCTAACTCCCACCAAGGATCATGTTATACCAGTCTCAATATTGCATGCAGCAACTTCACTCAATAGTCCTTGCCCAACCCACCCATCGAACTACTAACCCTTTCAGCTTTCTGTACTACCTACTCACTCACTTTGAACCCCTCACAACCTTCCCTTACTGAGAACAGACCAGCCGCCTTATTGACCATGGTCCCCCTTGACTGGACTATAAATTACTCCCCTTAGACTTCAAGACCTGGTTATTCAGTTGAACTGTATGCAGTAAGCTATTGCCACATGCTGGTAAATGTAAAATTGATGTAGCGCAGTGCCATAAATCAATTTGTCTACTTGGTTTACTTCAAAAAATGACAAGCTGCCTGGCTTTCTGTCTATGTTAAAAGGCGAGACAAGGCAGAGATGATATGACCATAAGGAAGTGCAACATGAGTGAGTACTAAGAAAACCAGCAAAGAGCCCTAAAATGCAGTATGTTCTGATGCATAAGATTTGTGCCTGTCCTTGTGTGAGAAGTGGTTTGGTAGCATCATCACAATTTAAGGTGTTGCTCAGGTGGGCGGCACAGTGGTTAGCACTGCTGCCTCACAGCGCCAGAGACCCAGGTTCAATTCCCACCTTGGGCAAATGTCTGTGTGGAGTTTGCACATTCTCCCCGTGTCTGTGTGGGTTTGCATCGGTTCCCTCCCATAATCCAAAAATGTGCAGGTTAGGTGAATAGGCCATGCTAAATTGCCCAGAGTGTTAGGTGAAGGGGTAAATGTAGAGGAAGGGTCTGGGTGGGTTGCTCTTTGGAAGGTTGGTGTGGACTTGTTGGGCCGGAAGGCTTGTTTCCACACTGTAAGTAATCTAAGCTCCAGGGCACAGCTGTGAAGTGCTGAGCTGTTTTATAAGTAAGTCTGAAATGTGCCATGATGATGTGGACAGATGGTGCAGGTGGTCACTGCCATGACATGAGTCCTGCGATTTTGGGAAATGATAACCAAGATAAATGCCCGGCAAACTGCAGCCACCGGGTTACTGCTTTGTCTTTCAAGTCGGATTTGGCAGCATCTAGTTTCTTTCAGGTATCTGGAAAAACTACAAGCTGTGTATTACTGAGATAAGATTAATTAATAATGAAATGTTAATGCATGCAAATAGGTCTCCTCCACTCACAAGGAGATTCTTATCCAACTATTAAACCTCAAGGGAAAAATCTGACATTTTTTCTCAACCCAAGAGTTTTATTTTTTCACTCTTGCTACATTTTCCCGAACATTCCCTCCATTGCCCATGTTGTTCAGAGTTTGTGAAAATTCCACCAACTATTTAATCCCTAGCATTTACTTCCTTGCTTAGTCAACTCTATTATCTTGTCTCCTTTTGTAATTCATTTAAATTTACACTAGCATTGTTTGTAATCATTATATCCAATGTTTCATTCAAACTTGCTGATTGACAAACGCCACAGTCTGCCTGCATTGGAAAGTTGAGGACACACAGGTAAGCTGGAAAAGCCATCCTGAAATCCTGCAGGAGTTATTGGAATACAGAAATAGCGTAAATCGCCAGTTCCCTCAACCGCTTCTATCCTTTGCTAAAAGCATTCTTAAAATGTTACATTGAATTTATACTTTACGATTTACCTTTCCCTTAAAGTTGGTACTATTAAGAATAAAGCTAAAATTATAAAAATATTTCAACAAAAAAATTATAAAAATATGAGAATACAGCGATATTACAAAAAAATTATGAAATTTTAAGGGCACATTTTCAAATATATTGTTTATGATCTTCATAACAATAAGTACAACATATTCCAGTAATATTCAATGTTTGGTATGTTCGCAATTTTTTAAAATTGTGGTCTTGTTTTGTTATTGTACTCCAATATGGCTCTCCAAGGTATGGTTTCTGTGTTAATCTACAATGAACAATGTTGTGAAAATCAGGAAATCACTGCCTTCCAATAATAACAACTTTATTATAAGCTCTTCTTTTTTAGACATTTAGCTGTGTATGTTATGAAATTGTTTTGCAATGTTATAATGATTTATATATGGGTGATTTTGAAGCATCCAACACATTTCAGACTTTGGGAAATTTTTTCAAGAACGCAGTCTGCAAAATAAATGAGGTGTGGTAGTCCATGCCTGTCAACTCCATCAGATTTGATCTTCTTTTAGCTCCTCCCCAATGCTTTCATTTAACTGCTCACCTCTGCACTTTATCCTCTGAGCCCCAGACATACACATTTCATTTTAGTCTAGCATGGGATGTGTGCATCATTGCCAACGTCAGCATTTGTTGCCCTCTCTGATTGCCCTTGAATTAATTGGTTTTCAAGGGCATTTTGAAGGCAGTTAAAAGTCAACCACATTGCTGTCGGTCTGGAGTCACAAATAGGCCAGACCAGGAAAGTATGGCATATTTTCTTCCCCAAAGGACATTAATGAACTATATGGGTTTTTAAGATGATTGACAGTTGTAACATGGTCTCCATAAGGCTAGCTTTTAATTTCAGATTTCATTGAATTGAAATTTCACCAGCTGCTGTGGTAGAATTCAAATCCATTTCACAGAACATTAACCTGGAACTCTGTATTACTGATCCAGTGTTATTGCCACTGAGCCAATACTCTCCACAGTTGTGCTAGATGTCATCAGGCTCTGTCCCCACCATTGACTTTCGGTGGTGGTGACCATAAATAGCCTCATCCCATTGTATCCAACTCTTATATGTTGAGTTTCTACTTATTCACAATTATTGACCTTTTCACATTCCAATATGCTGCCTCCAATCTGCTTCTATTGACTTCCCCAATGTCCCCAAAACAGTGGTGTCCTGATTACTGTCATTTAGTTTCAGTAAGTTTGTCCTTCTATGTCATTCTAGACTACTACTTCAGGCTCTCGCCCTGCCACAGTCCAAGGTTCTGACAATGGTATGTGATCATTTCCTGAAAAATGTCATTCCCAGATTCATTATGAGAATTTGCACTGCATTTTCTTGCTTTCCAATATTTCACACTCTAGTTCATCAGTTTTGGAGATTTAGCCAATATTTGAACATGTCAATAGCCTTCTCTGCTTCACCTACAATGTCACATCCCTCCGTTCAATGAATCTTTCAATAGACGTTATCTGAGTCACCACTTTAGTCTGTTTTCCTTTAGATATGATAGCCCCATTCTACTCATCAGTATCATTCTACATATTGCAAACTAGCCCCTTATCTACTGTGCTCTGTTCTTCAACCCTGTTGAGCACATGAGTATGTGTGGTACAGAGTGCCTTATGTTAATTTCTCAGATTTAGAAATGATGTAAGCCAATTCCAATTAAACAGGATGTATGGATTTTAATAGTTTGACTACTATGCTAGAGAATCATTGTCTTATTATCTGTATTGTTAAGCGCAAAACTAATGTTTCCAAACCAGATCATTAAGGGCTAACTGGTCAGTGTAATTGGACATGGCAACAAGCAGTTGAAGAAAATACATAAAAAGTAGGCTCAGTGTAAAAGAAGCCTGTTTGGCTGGAAGGTAACTGCAATGACCTTCAATCCAGGCACATGGATTCAGGTACATAGGCTGCTGTCATTTCTGTGGCTGCTGCACTAAGAATGTGCACAAAACTGAGGGAAGAATATAGTCACCTGGAAGCCCTGGACCAGCATCAATCTCCAGCAGATGTTCAGCAGCCTCCTGTAGTGTTGCTTTCAGCCCTCATGATGTGGCAACAATGCAAGAAACCCACAGTCACTTGGTTTCCATGAAATGCTGTGCAGCAGCGAGACGGGCAGTGGCACTATTATTTAGAGGAAATAGTCAGAACATCAAACCATAATGTCTAGCATATCTAAAATGTAACACCTTCTACAACTTGGACCAACAGGGCAATAAGATGTGTTCTCCACAATAGGTGTAGGTTTGGTTGTTTATTGCAGAACAGTACAAACAGAGGATGCTGCTTAATCCTCAGTTATTTTGCTCTGTGAGAGCTGCAACTTTGCACCAAATGGGAAGAGGGGAGGGCATTCTCCAGAAGGATCAGGACTTTCAGCATCTTACAGCACAGCAGTGTTGGCCAAAGCAACCCAGGCAGAACATCTTTGCAAACGTTGTCCAATGGAAATGATTTGCAAGATGTTATTTTTGGCTGTCTATAAATGCTTTAATACTGCTAAGGCCAGCATCTGCTAGGTATTTGCAACTGCAAAACACCTTAATGGTCTGATCTTTTTATGCTTTTCTTGTTTTGTAGAAGTTAAGGTTACAAACTGCAGGAAGCATTCATAACATGTGATGTTCCTTCATTCAATTCTAACAAAGTTTCATGACAGTGTATGTGCTATGGAAAGAATAGCTATCATCCAGATAGAGTTAGAACATTGTGTAGCATTAACAATAGCTATTCTCTCCACCTTCATTTTTGTAGTTTTCAGCGACAATGCAGGAATGTGGTAATACAAATATCTGTTATGCACTGGAGAGGGTGCAGAAGAGATTCACCAAGATGTTGCCTAGGTTGGAGCAATTCAGCTATGAAGAGAGGTTACTAGACTTGGATTCTTTTCTTTAAAGTGTAGAGACTGAGAGGGCATCTGTTTGAAGTTTATAAAATTATGAGGGAGATGAGCAGGGTGGATTGGAAGCAGCTGAGTTTAGATTAGATTAGATTAGATTACTTACAGTGTGGAAACAGGCCCTTCGGCCCAACAAGTCCACACCGACCCGCCGAAGCGCAACCCACCCATTCCCCTACATTTACCCCTTTACCTAACACTACGGGCAATTTAGCATGGCCAATTCACCTGACCTGCAGTTGAAGGGTCCATAACAAGGGAGTATAATTTTAAGGTTAGTGGCAGGAGTCTTAGAGGGAGTTCTACGAAATTCTTTTTTTATCCAGAGCATGGTAGGAATCTGGAATGCTTAGCCTGGGAGGGCAGTAGGTGTGGTAACACTCGTAAAAGTTCATGGATGAGTTCTTTAAACACTGCTGAAAATGTGTTGCTGGAAAAGCGCAGCAGGTCAGGCAGCATCTAGGGAACAGGAGAATCGACGTTTCGGGCATAAGCCCTTCTTCAGTTCTTTAAACATCAAAGTATTCAAGGCTAATTGGCCAAGTGCTGGAAAGTGGGATTCATGTGGTTAAGTTGGTACAGATTCTTCTGTACTGCAAGGTTTTATGATCTGATGACAGTTGCTTACAGGACTGATGATGAAAAATAAACATCCCACTGTTTTTAATCAATGTATGTATCGAAAACTTTGCAATTTTGTAAATGTTGGTGATGTGCTGATTTCATAGATTTTCTTGCTGCTCTGCTTTTTTGTTCATCAATATTGTCCATTTATTTTTCCCAATTTCATTCTCAACCGCTCAAAATCATTTTTAACTCTATTTATGTCTTCATAGTTATTATCCTAAGCTGTATGATGGTCACTACTACTATACAAGTTCAATTTCTTTCTTTGATTTTGATTGTTAGCACAATTCCCATCTGTTTTTGCATTTGTAGTTACATGGATTGGAATTTAATATTCATTTTTCAGAAAAAGAAATTAAGCAAACCCATATTATTTGTTGAATTTTTAAGGAAATTTGTTTTTGCAAAGTGTGAAGGCAGAACGCTTCTCACATTTTGTTTTTTTGCCCTATTTGCAATATTTTCTGGGGGCTCAACCTTAATCCTTAGAAATTTAGATGATTACTAGTATTTCCTTTGTAAAACACTACAAAATGGAACTATCCAGCAAAGGAGATATGGCTGTTTGCCAGTTGGTCCCACCCTTTTGTTGTGGGTGTGAACTACCAGCCAGTTTTATTCTCCACCTATCAGTTTGCAGTTATTAAAAGTCACTTTTAAACTCAACAGTAGATCTCAGAAAGTTTGCTCAGATAAAGCAAAACTGCAAGATGCCTGCGTCATATTCTACCAATATGCGTTTTAAATTTCCTATTCTGGCAATTGCACTAGAAGCTGTGATCATTATTTTATATGGATTTTTTATTACCTATGATGATGGAGCTAATTCTAGACTTATACCTAACAATACTGACAAAATAGAACAATTCTACAAAATCTATCCAAGTGAGTATATCTACAGTAGACATGCAATAATCTAAGCTTATGTTGTTACTTATTGTTGTGTGATAAATATATAAAAATAAATGTATTATTCTTTTCCAATAATATCATGATGTCCTTAAAACCTGAAATATTTTTTTTTCTATGAAATACAGTTTTTTAAGTATAATTTGTCCAAGTATTCACATATTTTCTAAAAATAATTCTTTGAATAAAACAAAAGTCATTTCCTATGGCATCATAAGAAAAGTATATAAAAAGAGGGTTACAAAAATATAGACTTGTTTGTTTCAGAATTGTTTAGTATCGTCCTTGCTGTAACACAGAGATAAGCTTGTTTACTAATCTGCATTTATGGGAATATTTAAATATTTTACTTCTTCATATTTGTATGGGGATACTCACACAAGAATTTAAAATACAAGTCCTCAAATAAAATTGTTGTATAGTGGAATTGATGTGGCTTTACAGCCTGTGTTCTAAATACGTACAGGGCACTGTTCTTCATAACAAAAACAGAAATTGCTGGGACAACTCAGCAATCAAGCAGCATCTGTGGAGAGAAAGCAGAGTTAATTTTTGGGGTCCAGTGACCCTTCTTTAGAAGTTTGTGTTTTTGTTTCTCAATTTCAGAATCCATAGATCTTTGGTTTTTTTTCATTGTTCTTCATAAAATTGAAGCTTATGGTGCATTTCGACATCACAAAGTTTGAAACTTTCTTTTTCATTAATGGTTTTTCTTCCTAATTGTTAAAACATACATGCCTCTTCCTTAAAATATAACTTAATATTTATTAAAAATATGAGTTACGTTAGATTTGCAATTGTGTGTATAAGGTATACAGTAGTTGTGTAAAATATTTAAGTCAAGTTATTTACTTGAGTCTCTAATAATTCAATAATCCCTACAGTGTGGAAACATGCCATTTGGCTCAAAAAATCCACATCAACCCTCTAAAGAGTTATCTGCCCAACCCCAATAGTCTGCACTTACCCCTAACCTATATATCCCTGTATCCTATGGGCAACTTAGCATAGCCAATTCACCTAACCTGCACATCTTTGGATTGTAGGAGGAAGCCCATACAGATATGGGGAGAATGTGCAAGCTCCACACAGTCAGTGACCCAAGGTTGGAATTGAACTTGGGTCCCTGGCACTGTGAGGCAGCAGTGCTAACCATTGAGCCACCATGCCACCCATTTAAAGTATGTTTCCACATGAACAATCCAAATCCTGACTAAAGTTTGGAAGATACACTTTTTTTAAGTTGTTTGCAAATTCATGGCAAATTCCAGAAATACTGTACTTAAAAGCTAGAGATAAAAATTAAAAATGCTGAACTCTGAAATTAAAAATAGAAATTATTGAAAGAGCCTGCCAATATCTAGAAGTTTAGATTTATCTTAAATATGTTCCTATTTCTGATGTTGTGAACTTCTTGTTTTCATTTCTTGTATATAATTGTTTATGTAAATGCATCTAAAACTACTCCTTTAATGGAGAAACGACTTTCTGCAAGTCTATTCTTTAGTGTTAGTAATCCAATTATTATTATAGTTTAGGTGTTTTTTACTGATGTCACATGATTTTATCCTCATTAGTTTGAATGGAATTAAATTGAGCAAGCTGTACAACAGGTGAATGAACCATATGTTACCACGCAGCCAGTGAAATTACAAATTAACCCCACTATCTTTATCAGTGCTGTTTTGTGCATGCATATGTCTTCATTTTTGTTTGTAAAATATGATAAGATGTTGCAAAGATATGAGATAAGCAGAACAATATTTAAACAAACTATGAATGTAAAGCCCACACCATTTATCCACTATTCACTCCAAGCTCTTTGGATATTATATCATTGAAATGTTTCTGATACTCTATAACTTGTAATGAATAAAGTAGATGTTTGTGAGAAAATCTTCTTCAGTGTCCTTGACGTAGAAATCTAAGCCAACAGCATTTCATATGACTTAAAGATGGTTCTGCAACATTTGAATGACAATTGCTTTGTATTTGATTTCATTGCATGTTATTGAAAGAAAATGCTCTGCATATTGTACACATTAATAATGGGTAGACCAAAGAAAAGGAGCACAAAGGAAGGCATAACAGAGCATTTCAACTACTTTCTCAGAACAATAATGTTATTATGGTGAGTTTACAGGATTTAATAGAATTCATCAAAATCTTTAGAGTTTTCTTTATTCTTTCATGCCAAGACATAGATGATCTAAGGGCTGGATATGACACCTGCAATGTGACGATGGATCTGACTGCTGGTTTGCAAAACAATTATTATTGCAACTTTTATATTAATGCAACCAAAATACCCAAGCTGATGGCATTTCACAATTTTAGCAAGGCTCATCTTCCATACCCTAAGTTACTGCCTAATAAATAAACCTTAAATACCTCAACATTGCAGATATTTCAACACAAATAAAACAGACCCTCAGTAATGACTTCTGATTTTTCATACCTAAAGTTTGAACTCCCCTTTCTGTCATTCCTCAACCTGTTCCACATTTCTGGCAACTTCTATATTTATCCATCAATCGGGAAATGGGAGTTGTTTCCTCAGATTAGAATTCTTGCGTCTGGTGTGAGTCAGTAAAATGCTGACCATAGTTGTCCCTCTCCAAGTTAAAGGAAAACCATTGTACTATGTAAAAAGACATTTGAAGGTATTTGTGGTTAAATGTAATGAATAGCTTAAACTGACAATTGCCCTAAGATCCAGCACTTTGCACAAATGTAAAAGTTACAACACTAATGTTTCGATTGGTCAGCAGTGGGATTGATAGTCACAATGCATGTGTCATGTACATCCATTTTGGATCATCTATGTTTAAGATGAAATAATTGAAGGACATGACTAAGGATATTGCTGAACTCTACTATATCCTATAATCTAAATTTATTAATGTTATTACGCTAAGAAAACAATTTAAAGTTATAGCTTCCTTTATTCTACACTACCTTAACAAATTGCAAAATCAGTCCGACTTTTAAATATCAATGTAGACCTCTGCAAACTCCAGCTTAGATTTTGAACTTAGACTGATCTTTTCAAACCAAAATACCTTTTGCATACTGGATTTCTGCAAGCTATTACATTATGAACAGGAGCATGCCATTTAGTTCCTCAAACTTATTACACCATACAATGAAATCATGACCAATCTGATAGCTATATACTCATTTTTTCTCTAACTCCTTGATAAACTTGATTGATTTTTTTAAAAATCCAATAACCTCAGTATTAATTTAACCAATCTGGCATCAATTGATGTTGTTTGAGTGTGTTTCAAATTTCCATCACCCTTTGCATGAAAAGGTTTTTCATAATTACACCCCTGAATAGGTTGGTTATAATCTTTTGACTATGCTTCCTAGAAGTAGAGCCTCCAACAATTTTTTTTCAAATTGACAATTTCGTGAAAAGTAAAATTCTACATCTTGTGTGACCATAACCCCAAATAATCCATTAGTCATTGAGAATTGTACAGTAATCTGTGATTAACGTGTTGTCTACTTCCTAAATACGTAGATTTAAACATAGTAGATTCAAACATAGATTGCCAAATATCTTGGTAGAATGAGTACTTCTAAACTTTCCTGTGGCCCAAAGACATCTGTCAAATAAATGTAATCTGATTTTGACAAATATATATTCATAGCATGAAAAACAAACCGGAATATTTTGTCAAACGTACATTAATGCAAATTCATCCTGTTTTATATAACAGACTGTAAACTTTAGAAATTAAGTCATAGCGTCCTCTTGTGGACAAGTTAGTATGAAGCTGTTAATTGAGTCTTCTAAGAATGTATCAACAGATTGACAGAGAAGTTGTCAACACTTAAAAGTCCAATTCTATTAAGTATTAATGTTCTGTAGATATACATTCTCAATATTCAGTTTGTTCTGTTAGTAAATTTTCTTTGATAAATCAGTCTCATGATTCAAGACTGTGGCGAATGCAGCAGGGAACAATTGATCTCCATATTTTAAAAAACACAAAACCTGAACAAATTTGTTCAGGTCTCTGCATATAAATATATGTCACTCCTGGAAAGCCTAAGTGATATCGCAAGCCTGACCAATAATCTCATATTGATCTTTAATGTAATTCTTATTGAATATTCAATATTTTTCTGCAAGTGTTCAGTCACAGAATCATATGTAATGTTAGACAGTTTTCTGTGGCAATCCTCCGCCTCTCGATGATATGAGCTGAAAATGTGTGGCTGGAAAAGCGCAGCAGGTCAGGCAGCATCCAAGGAGCAGGAGAATCCACGTTTCGGGCATGAGCCCTGAATAAGGGCATACCCTTGTTCAGGAATGAGGAAAGTGTGCCAAGCAGGCTAAGATAAAAGGTAGGGAGGAGGGACTTGTGGGAGGGGCATTGGAAATGCGATAGGTGAAAGGAGGTTAAGGTGAGGGTGATAAGGTGAG
>NC_057712.1:58374883-58396152 GCF_004010195.1 Chiloscyllium plagiosum
GGGGGAGGTGTGGGCGCACGTGTTGCACCTCCTGCGGTTGCAAGGGAAGGTGCCGGGAGTGGTGGTTGGGTCGGTGGGGGGTGTGGGTCTGACAAGGGAGTCGCGGAGGGAGTGGTCTCTACGGAAAGCTGATAGGGGAGGGGAGGGAAATATATCCCTGGTGGTGGGGTCCGTTTGGAGGTGGCGGAAATGACAGCGGATGATACGATGTACATGGAGGTTGGTGGGGTGGTAGGTGAGGACCAGTGGGGTTCTGTCCTGGTGGCGATTGGAGGGGCGGGACTCAAGGGCGGAGAAGCGGGAAGTGGAGGAGATGCGGTGGAGAGCATCGTCGAGTGCAACTTCTGATGTCTTCTCCAGGCTTTCATGTTGACCATCAATCCCTAGCACCTCATTGTAACACCATGGGCAGTAGTACTTTGACTCTTCATCCACCCAAGTTGGCATTGGCAAAGCACCAATCTCCACCACATCACCATGGCGATCTTGGATAAACCAATATAACACTTCATCAATTCACCACTGAACTTTAAATTCATGGACGCCTTACATTGGAGTACACATGCTTGGTTGTTCTTCTAGCAGGGACACACCCATCTCATACAGGGGGCATCTCAACAATTTTAGCTCAGCACTCATACACACTTTGCACTAACTTGGACATTCACAGTACCTATGACCTGCTTTGTCTTTGATTTGATTTGATTTGATTTGATTTATTGTAATCACATGTACCTAAGTACAGTGAAAAGCTTTGTTTTGCGAGCAGTACAGGCAGATCATAGCAATCAAGGATATACAGATCATAGGGGTCTTAAACAGAGCGAAGCATGCAGGTTATGACTGCATAGGAGGTGCACAAAACAAGATCAACATTAGCCAGATTAATATCATTTGAAGTTAGAGAATCTATTCATCAGTTTAATTACAGCAGGAAAGCTGTTGGTTCGTGTGTTTAAGCTTTTGCCTGATGGAAGAGATTGTCAGGGGCATTACTAGGGTGGGAGGTGTCTTTGATGATGTTGGCAGCCTTTCTATGGCAGCAAGAAGTGTAAATGGAATTCATGGATGGGAGGTTGGCTTTCGTGATGGTCTGGACTGCGCACACAACCTTCTGTAGTTTCTTACAGTCCTGGGCAGAGTGGTTGTCTTACCAGAGTGGCTGTTATGCACCTGGACAGTATGTTCTCAATGATGCCTCTGAAGAAGTTGGTGAGAGTCCTTATGGACATATCAAACTTATTAAGCCACCTGAGGAAGAAGAGGCATTGTTATGTCTCCTTGACCACCGCATCTACTGGGAAGTCCAGGACTGGTTGTCTGTTATCATCACTGCTAGAAATTTGATGCTCTCAACACTGTCACCTCAGTTCCATTCATTTAGACAGAGGCATGTCCTCCTCCTTTCTTCCTGAAGTCAATGATCTTGTGTTTGCTGACATTGAGAGAGAGAATGTTATCATTGCACCATGACACCATGCCTTCTATCTCCTTTCTGCATTCTGACTCATCATTTTTTGATATCTGTCCAACCACAGTGGTGTCATCATCAAACTTGTAGATGATGTTCATTCAGAATTTAGCTATACAGTTATGGCTGTACAGGCAGTACAGTAACAGGCTCAGAACACATCCTTGGAGGGCTCCAGTATTGAGGGTTATTGTGGATTATCACTGATTATGGTCTGTGGATCAGTAAGCTGAGGATCCTGTTGGAGAGGGTGGAGCCGAAACCTAGGTCTGAGTTTTTAGTCTGAAGGGGGGAATATTGTGTTGAAGATGGAGCTGTAGTCAATGAGTAGAAGTCTGACTTAGCTGTCCTTTTTATCCAGATGTTCTAGGGCTGGGGAAATGGTGTCCATTATGGACCTGTTATGTTGGTGGGCAAATTGCAGGAGATCGAGACAGGCTGGGAGGGAATGACCAGTCTCTCAATGCTTCATGATTATGGAGGTCAGAGCCCCTGGGTAGTAGTTTAAGATTAGATTAGATTACTTACAGTGTGGAAACAGGCCCTTCGGCCCAACAAGTTCACTCCAACCCGCCGAAGTTCACTCCAATCCACCCAGACCCATTCCCTTACATTTACCCCTCCACCTAACACTATGGGCAATTTAGCATGGCCAATTCACCTAACCTGCACATCTTTGGATTGTGGGAGGAAACCGGAGCACCCGGAGGAAACCCACGCAGACATAGGGAGAATGTGCAAACTCCACACAGTCAGTCACCTGAGGTGGGAACTGAACCCGGGTCTCTGGCGCTGTGAAGCAACTGCCACCATGCCACCCTTTTGCATGGTTTTCTTAACTTTTGCACAGACAGAAAGCTAAGCAACTTGTCATGGTTGCCAGCACTAAGTAGTCAATGAAGTAGGCATTATACAACACAGCACCATGCCATATCTATGTCCTTCCTAGGACATGTGTTAGTAGCTTATATTGTAAACACATTCCCAGTGCTTCAATTGAATGGCCATGTCTGAAAGTCTCATGGGACTAAGTCCTTAGTCAGGTGAATACACCTCATGCCACATTCGGATGAGGGCATCATCCAATCTCAGTATAAAGGGGTCAGTCATGGTCAGTCATACAGGTGAAGTCAAACCAGTTTGATGATTACAATTATGTCAGTCAGGATGCTTTGAAGATGTCAATCCAGGCAATTGCAGTGGGATGACAGAAGGGTTTGAATATGATCAAAGTAGATGGAAGAGCTCTGAGTAATGGTCCCAGATGAAGAAAAATGGTGAGCTGTCACCAATGAGTAATAGGAAGCACAGAGAGCAGGACAGTTAGTAACTTGGGAGGTTGGGATGGGTGAGAGCTATTTCCATTAGGAAATATGCTGCATGCAATACTGAGAGTTGTAGACCATAAGTCGAGGTCGGGGGAGTGTGTAATGGTAGAGTTAGAATGAGTGTGAGGTAGCAGTAAGAAGATGTCAACAGTTAATCTTGTGGAATGAAGAAGGTCATGACAGTGAAAATCTCTGTCCAGAGTGACCAAAGCAGGTGTCAACTTGGACCCCACCAGAGGGCCACTTGCCCTGGGCTTGACATGTATGCTCAAACCATCAGGAAATATATAAATGCCGATTCATCAGCCGTACGCATAAGGTAGAGCAAAACGTCACCCGTTCACAATGCAATGCCATCCAGGCTCTCAAAACCAATCACAACATTGTCATCAAACTAGCAGATAAAGGAGGAGCCATTGTCATTCAAAATAGAACAGATTACTGTAAGGAAGTGAACCAACAACTGAACAACCAGGAACACTACAGGCACCTACCAACTGATCCGACCAAAGAACACGCCCCTGAATTAAACACATTGATCAGAACTTTGGATCCAGTCCTTCAGAGATCCCTATGCGCCCTCATCCCACGTACTTCTCGTGTAGGCGACTTTTACTGCCTTCCAAAGGTACACAAAGCCAACACACCAGGACGTCCCATCATTTCGGGCAATGGGACCCTATGTGAGAATCTCTCCGGCTATGTGGAAGGCATCTTGAAACCTACTGTACAGGGGATCCCAGCTTCTGTCGCGACACTACGGATTTCTTACAGAAACTCAGCACCCATGGACCAGTCGAACTGGGAACATTCTTCATCACAATGGACGTTTCCGCACTCTACACCAGCATCCCCCACAAGGATGGCATCGCGGCAACATCCTCAGTACTCAACACCAACAACTGCCAATCTCCAAACACCATCCTACAACTCATCCGCTTTATCGTTGCTCACAACGTCTTCACATTTAACAACCAGTTTTTCATCCAGACACATGGAACAGCCATGGGGACCAAATTTGCACCCCAACATTTTTATGCACAGGTTCGAACAAGATTTCTTCTCTATGCAGAATCTCCAACCAACACTATACACCAGGTACATTGATGACATTTTCTTCCTCTGGACCCATGGCAAGGAGTCACTGATAAAACTACACAGTGATATCAACAAGTTTCATCCCACCATCAAACTCACCATGGACTACTCTCGACTGTCTGTCTCATTCTTTGACACATGCATCTCGATCAAGGATGGACACCTCAGCACCACACTCTACCGCAAACCCACAGACTACCTCACAATGTTACACTTCTCCAGCTTCCACCCAAAACATATTAAAACAGCCATCCCCTATGGACAAGCCCTACGCGTATACAGGATCTGCTTAGATGAGGAGGAACGTGACAGACACCTGGAAGTTCTCAGGGATGCCCTCATAAGAATAGGGTACGATGCCCAACTCATCGACCTCCAGTTCCAATGTGCCACAGCAAGGAACTGTAATGACCTCCTCAGGAGACAGACACATGCTGCAACGGACAGGGTACTCTTCATTGTCCAGTATTTCCCAGGAGCTGAAAAACTACGCCATGTTCTTCATGACCTGCAACATATTATCAATGATGATGAGCACCTCACCAAGACCTTCCCCACACCTCTACTACTTGCCTTTAAACAACTGCCAAACCTCAAACAGATCATTGATCGTAGCAAGCTGCCCGGCTCTCAGGACAACTCCGTACAACCCTGTCACAGTAAGCACTGCAAGACGTGTCAGAGTGTGGACATAGATACCACCATTACATGTGGGGATACCTCCCACCTTGTACATGGCAGGTACTCATGTGACTCAGCCAACGTTGTCTATCTTATACGTTGCAGGCAAGGATGCCCGGAGGCATGGTACATTGGGGAAACTGAGCAAAGGCTACGACAACAATCAACAGACAGGAGTGAATGGGCACCGCACAACAATCAACAGACAGGCATGTTCCCTCCCAGTTGGGGAACACTTCAGTGGTCCAGGACATTCAACCTCGGACCTTCGGGTGACCATCCTCCAAGGTGGACTTCGGGTCAGCCAGTAGCAAAAAGTGGCCGAGCAGAGGCTGATAGCTAAGTTCGGTACTCATAGGGAGGACCTCAACTGGGACCTTGGGTTCATGTCACACCACAGGTGACCACCATTGCACTATACACACACACAGATATTCCTACACACACACTCACACACATACAGGCACTCCTATACACACATACACATGGACACACATATACACAGATGCGCACACAGACACCCACACACACCCTTACAGACACACACACTCCCACACTCACACATGCACCCCCTCACAGACTTAAGACACTCTACACTCACTACACACACACATACACTTTGTCACACTCACAATCCCCAACCCAGACAGACACACACACACAGATAGACAAAGACCCACATGCACACATATATTTTGTGGGGTGAATTTGTACTTGCAATATTACGTTGTACTTTCCTCAAAAACTGAATTAATTTATGTAAAACTCTGAGCTCAAAAACTGCATAAATTCATGTAAAACTCTGTTACCTCACTTTATCGATTAGAATTAATCTAAACATCATGGCATAGACAGAGAACGCAGGGGGGCTAACACCTTCAACATATTGTCTAGCTATCACCATTGTTAACAGCTAACCTGAGAATGCAACTTTTTAAAAAAAGGTTTCGTGATTTACACATGAAAGAAGTGAAACTATCATGGTATTTAAACAGATGAAAGACTCAACAGACAATCAATTTTTCATGTATAATTTCATTTACATCACACTGTAAATTTTTGCTATAAATTCTGTGTTAGGATTGAACCCTCCACTACCACCTGATGAAGGAGCAATGCTCCGAACGCTAGTGTGCTTCCAATTAAACCTGTTGGACTATAACCTGGTGTTGTGTGATTTTTAACTTTGTACACCCCAGTCCAATACTGGCATCTCCAAAGCTGTCCAGGATGGCAGTGTCTAGAGCTGTGCTCTCATTGGTTGTCCTAAGAGGATAATCCTCCTGTCCATTATCCCATCTACCAGAATTTCATATTCCTATTCTCAGCTATTTATTTTAAGTTGTGATTGTATAAACCATTTGGAATGGTTGTTCCTAATTTGCAGAATTTAAGGTGGTTCACAGCTGAGATTTAAATATGGCACCCACAGCATGAGTGTTGGGAGATCCTGACGGCAGTGAGCATCTCTGTCTCTGCTCACAAAATTATACAAGAGGTGTGCTATAGAGGCCAGTTGCATAATTAATCAGGTGAGCAGCAGAATATTGCATGAGAAAGGCTCTAGGGCTTACAAAGGGAAACCTTCCATGATACTCCCTGAAACTGATACTGAGGAGTCTCAGCCCTATCTCCGAATTTTGCCAGCAAAACCTAATTGAGCATAGCTAATGGACAGACAGCTGAAAGGACAAGCTATTTCAATATGATTGAAGTAGTTGGAAGAGCTCTGAGTAATGATGCCAGATGAAGGAAAAATGGTGAGGTGTCACCAGTGAGTAAGTAGAAAACACAGAGAGCAGGATAGTTAGTAACTTGGGAGGTTGGGGCAGGTGAGAGATATTTCCATTAGGAAATATGCTGCATGCAATAGTGATCAACCAAGCACTGGGACTTACAGCTTCAGCACTGAAATGCATATACCATATCATTCACTTGTGCAGAACATTGTTTTTGTTTGATGGCAGCATCCTAGTAGTGGAAAATACCATTTGGGTTTCATCTTAACAGTGGGAACTGGACAATTTTTGAGAAACCTCACCTTTCCAGGATTATTTGAGGTAGACTGGGCACTTTTCTATTTCATTTCTCCAAGAGTGTATTGGAGCTAAGGTTGTGCCAGTTTTCATATCCAAGAGTACGGAAAATGCTCAAGTGGTATACTTATCACAAATAAGAGAGTACTATGCAGAACAAGACTGGGCAAACTACTTGTTCAATTACTAATTTATGCCATGATTTGCACTGCATTTGTTCTGAAGTATGGAGATTTCTTCCAATTTTTTTTTCATTGCTGCTGTATTTCCTCAATAGATGATCACACTATAAAGAATACCTGCTTGAAACATGCCCATATTGTAAACCTACTCAAGGAGAAGTATTTCATGAGTACAATGAATAATGGCACCAAACATGTAGTGGATTCTTTTGATCATCCAGTTTCTGAAAGTGAGGAGTTTGTCATTATGCATGGTTTTAATTTTGATGCTCCTATTCACATCAAATGAGAAGAGGTATTATTGAAGGTTTTACCTCCACCATTCTTAGCTATCCCATCAGAATTCAATGTCCACGGAAAGCACCGAGATCTTGAAAATACAGCTGATTTAACACATGCTTTGATTGATCCCCAGTGACTAACCTGATTCTCCTATGCAGCCTGAATAAGTGCTGTATTGCAGCTATTAATGCCATCCAGACATACATATTTGCAATTCGCAGTAAAGGATTGGAATTGTCATTGAAATCATATCCATTGGACCCACATCATCACACAGTCCTACTGAAAATTAGGTTACAAAAGAAGACACAAGTGTATGTCATCCTCATGGTTCTGTACATCAACATATGTAAGACCACACAAGAAGCACACACTAATGTCGAATTACAACCGATCTTATTTATGACAAACTCTGCGTAACATCAATTGGTGATATGTTTGTGTGAGTTTCTACAATTAGTTCTGAGCATTTCACTTTGTCAGTGAAGGATTGCTTCACCTTTGCAGTAACTATATGCAAATTGCCAATGGATAGAAATATTGTACCTATGCTTTCTTTTGACATTGCAAGACTATTCACGAATACAGTATACCACGTAAGGAAGCCATAGACATTTGCACCATGCCACTATATCTTGCAATCTAGATGAGTCAACATGCTCTGTAGCTATGTTCATTGGAGGAGGATCCTTGCTAGAGTCAGCTGTCATTAACATTTTTGTTCTCTTTCATGAAAAATAAGTTTTCAATGGAATGTCCCCTTATCTCATGCTGACTATATATTTCCCATATGTGATGAGAGATTTGCTATATTTTGTTCTGCAGCTGCAAATAAAAATTTCCTGACATAGCTTGATGGGACCCATTTCATGACCAATGTCACCTCTGAACTGAAGGCATTTAAGGAGCTCTATTTCTTCAACATGGTAGTTGAGAAAAATCAATTTTCAAATTACATCATCAGACTTTTAATACCTAAGATCTTTCATGGGCAAAAGTAGTTTTAAAAAAGGAAAAACACTGACTTGAGGTGGTCACAGTGATAACCTGACCAGATTGAGTCAGTCTCATGAAACCGTCAATATGTAAGACCTGAAACAAAAACAGAAATTGCTGGAAAAGCTCAGCAGGTCTGGCAACATCTGTGGAGAGGAATCAGAGTTTACATTTTGGGTCGAGTGACCCTTCTTTGGAAACCGTGTTTCATTATTTTTCTCAGGGTTAGTAAATAATAACCTTTCATTCAAGAGAAACTTGTAATTAGCTCATTAATTTGGACGATCACCACATTTTAATTGAGTTGTGATATAGCTGGGTGTTGAAATAATTTGAAATTCTTAGTGTAGCCAATTGAAAGGGTTAAAAAGAAGGGAGCTGATTTGCATTGCCCCTCCCCCCACTTACCTTGTCACAATGTTAGTGATTGGAATGGGATTAGCCAGGTGGATCTCTAAGAATATGAGTTCCCTGACTGGGGCTGTTAGCATGGTCCAATCAAGGAGCCCTGGCTGACAGATATAAACAGAAGTGTCAGAGGTTCTGTTCACTTCAGGAGCAAGCTCTGAGCTAGCTGGGTCAGTGTCATATACTATGCATGAATAAAGGGCAACTTGGTGATGCGATACCACCTTCATGGAGTTATTTCAATAACAATTTATTTGGCTCCATTGGTTTCAAGATTGGCCTTAACTTAACTATTACGAGTCATCTCAGGTCTATTTAAGAGATGAGCTGGTGAAACTACACAATTAGAAGGCTTCACATAGTCAGGGAGAAGAGATCATATCTGGAATGAGACACAATCCAAGATGTTTCAGAGACTGCTGCAGTGACAAAGGCAGAGTGGCCCATTCCTCGTGGCCATTGCAGCGATGTTCTTCTGGGCCCTATAGGATGGTGGTCTGCTTCGGTAGCTTCAGTGTCTTCAGTGGCGTGATGGGTCCAGCCCAGTATTCCAATGGCCCACTCCAGCAGTGTCTTCAGTGGTGAGGTGGGTTTTGCCTGGGATTCCAACAGCCTAAAATCCCTTCAGGCATCTTCTGTGGCGTCGTCTGGCTTCAGCGACCAGGTGAACCCTTGAGGCAGCTTCTGTGGCAGCTTTGGTGGCATGGCAGACCGGTCCAGGATTTCAACAGCCTGAGATTCAGCAGCTTCGATGTCTGCTTTCTGCAGCAGTTGAAAATGTGATTTCAATCTTTTACTCGACCTTGGGAACCCATGAGCTGTGAATTGAATAAAGACGGACTTTGTCTCAATTTTTTAAATATAAATTTCTGTTATTAATAAGTCTTCACCTGATGAAGGGGCAGGTCTTTGAAAGCTTGTGAATTCAAATAATCCTGTTGAACTATAACCTAGTGTTATCATAATTTATTCTAAAAGCACTGAAAAAGGATGCATCAAAACGAAGCTGCAGGATAATGCATATTGCAATCAGATCATTGCCCAGTGAGTATCATGCATACTCACAAATTGGCATAAGGTCACCTTTGGTTCTGAAAAGTGTTCAGTGCAGTTTAAACTATCCTGGAAGAGTAAATTCTCTCAAATACTTCAACTATTTGTACTGCTCCCTCTAATTGTTTTGGCTGGTTACCAGGGCTTCCTAGAACTATGCGCAGCAGCGACTTCAGGAACCAGAAGTCATTGCCTTGTCAGCAGTCCAACACTGATCATGGTGCATGGAATATTGGAGAGGCTGCAGTGCATACAGCCATGCAGCTTAGGGAGTACTTTGGCTAGAGTTGCAGCGCTTTGTTTCACAATGTAATAGCAACATGAGTGGAACCTTCCACAAAGAGGATGATACTATCAAACTGAGAAGACTGCCTACCACACACATGGCTAATGTGATACACTCAGTCTTCCAGATCCACAAGGTTCTGTTCCTGAGAATCCCCTTGAATGATTTAAAAATAGGCTAAAAATGCACAGAAATGGGAGTTTTGCCTGCAGATGTTGAATTTTGTTGTGTATGTATGTTAGCACCAGTTTAATGCCAGATATATAAGCTGTACATCCAAATGACTGACAGTTCATCACCAACAGTACATCCCTTTCGCTATTTGCAATAGGCAGAATATTAATTGTAGGCAAAAGTATCTGCTCCCAGGGGGACCAGTTCTACCACAGAACACAGCAGTTGGCCTCCTTCTTTAAAGACCGCAATTTCCCTTCCCACGTGGTCGAAGATGCACTCCAATGTATCTCGTCCACATCCCGCACCTCCACCCTCAAACCCCACCCATCTAAACATAACAAGGACAGAACCCCCCTGGTTTTCACTTTCCACTCCACCAACCTTTGCATAAACCGGTCATCTGCCAACATTTCGGCCACCTCCAAACGGGCCCCACCAAGAGGGAAATATTTCCCTCCCACCCTTTTCCGTTTTCCGCAAAGACCGTTCCCTCTGTGACTACCTGGTCAGGTCCACGCACCCCAGCAACCCACCCTCCCCTCCTGGCACATTCCCCTGCCACTGCCAGAATTGCAAAACCTGCGCGCACACCTCTCCCCTCACCTCCATCCAAGACCCCAAAGGAGCCTTACACATCCATCAACGTTTCACCTGAACATCCACCAATGTCATTTATCGTATCCGTTACTCCCAATGCAGTCTCCTCTACATTGGGGAGACTGGACACCTTCTCGCAGAGCGCTTTAGGGAACATTTCCGGGACACCAGCACTAATCAAGCCCACAACTCAGTGGCCCAACATTTCAACTCCCCCTCCCACTTTGCCGAGGACATGCAGGTCCTGGGTCTCTTCTACCACCATTCCCTCACAACCCAATGCCTGGAGGAAGAACGCCTCATCTTCCGACTCTGAACACTCCAACCCCAGGGCATTAATGTGGACTTCTCTAGTTTCCTCATTTCCCCTACCCCCACCTTACCCCAGTTCCAACCTTCCAGCTCAGCACCATCCTCATGACCGGTCCTACCTGCCAATCTTCCTTCCCAGCTATCTGCTCCACCCTCCCCTCTAACCTATCGCCTCCATCCCCACCTCCATTCACCTATTGTACTCTTTGTTACCTTCTCCCCAGCCCTACCCCTCTCCCATATATCTCTCCACCCTGGAGGCTCCCTGCCTTCAGTCCTTATTAAGGGCTTTTACCTGAAATGACGATTTTCCTTCTCCTCGGATGCTGCCTGACTGGCTGCGCTTTTCCAGCATCACTCTAATCTAGAATATTAATTGTACTCAACCATCTGATGCTTAAAAACATCAGATCAAAATGTCTGTCATTAGATGTGAGTCTGCAATTGTGCAGCACATACTGAACAATCCCAATGGTTTATTCTAATACTCGTAGCCAAGTTAAGATGATCAGATGGGCTCACAAAATAAAAAAAGACAGGAACAAAGGAGAGGATAGGCCATTCACCCCTCCAGCCTGCTGCATGACTCGAAATCATGGATAATCATTTTCATCACTTGCAATTGCTAGAAACTGAATGTATTCACACACAAAGTACAGTCCTCTATAGGTAAAAAGAACTTGTTCAGGAATTATGCCTTATTTGAAATAAACAAAACATGATGATTGTGGGGAGGATTGGTGGAGGTCGGTTTGCAAGTGACCTCTGGTGCTCTGTTCATTACAATACTTTGACTGACTTGCCAATAAATCAGCATCCTTTCCTATTGTAGTCTAAATTACAGCTTACTTTGAAATTTAGAATTCGTGTATTACGGGACTGTGCAATGCTTTGAAAGCATATCACTTTTCTCAGCAGTTCTCTGGTCCTATGCAGCACTATAGTCATGGAGTCATAGAGATGTACAGCATTGAAACAGACCCTTCAGTCCAACTCATCATGCTAACCAGATATCCAAAATTAATCTACAGTCATTTCTTTTATAGCGTGATAGTTCCTGTGCAACCCTGCACCATACAAGAAGCGCACAGTTGAAATAGCAGTTAAAGTGTTAGCGAACAAAGTACATTATAGGCGACATGCAATTTAAACGTTTACCCTTTAGAAAGGCAAGCATACTAAACGCCTTCTTCCCTATTCTGACCATCTGTGACTCTACTTTCAAGGAACTATGAACCTGCACTCCAAGGTTTCTTTGTTCAGTAAAACCACCCATTAAGTGTATAAATCCTACCCTGATTTGCTTTTCCAAAATGTAGCACCTCACATTTTTCTAAATTAAATTCCATTTGCCACTCCTCCGCCCATCTAATTAAGGTCCTGTTGTACTCTGAAATAACCTTCTTGGCTGTCCACTACACCTCCAACTTTGGTATCATCTACAAACTTACTAACCATACGTCCTGTATTCACATCCACATATTTAAATAAATGACAAAAAATAGTGGACCCAACACCAATCATTGTGGCACACTACTGGTCACAGGCCTCCTGTCCAAAAATCACCGTCCACCACTACCCTTTGTCTCTGTCTTTTAAGCAATTTCTGTATCTAAATAGCTAGTTCTCCCTGTATTTCATATGATCTAGCCTTGTAAACCAGTCCATCATGCAGAACCTTGTCAAACGTCTTAATGAAGTCCATATAGACAATATCCACCACTCTGCCTTCATCAATCCTCTTCATCACTTCCTCAAAAAACTTGGTCAGGATATTGAGTCATGATTTCTCACACACAAAGCCATGTTGACTATCCCTAATCAGCCTTTGCTTTTCAAATACATGTAAATCCTGTCCCTTAGAATCCCCTTCAACAACTTGCCCACCATTGTTGTCAGGCTCATTGGTCTATAGTTCCTGACTTTTCCTTACAACCTTTCTTAAATAATGGCACCACGTTAGCCAACCTCCAGTCTTCTGGCACCTCACCTGTGGCTATCGATGATGCAAATTTCTCAGCAAGGGGCTCAGCAATCACTTCCCTAGCTTCCCACAGAGCTCTAGGGTACACCTGATCAGGTCCTAGGGATTTATCCATCTTTATGCATTTGAAAATGTCCTCTGTAATACGGACACTTTTCAAGATATTGCCATTGCTTCCTCCAAGTTCTCTAGCTTCCACGTCCTTCTCTGTACTAAACACTGATGCAAAATACTTGTTTAGTATCTCCCCATATCCTGCAATTCCACGCAGAGGCAGTCTTGCTGATCTTTAAGGGCCCTATTCTCTCCCTATTTACTCTTTAATGTATTTGTAGGATCCCTTTGGATTCTCCATAACCCTATTTGCCAAAGCTATCTTCTGTCCCTGTTTTCTCTTCCCATTTTCCCTCTTGAGTATACTCCTACTGCCCTTACACTCTTCTAGGGATTCACTTAATTCCTACTGTTTATTCCCAACATATACTTCCTTCTTTTTCTTGACTGGAACCTCAATTTCTCTAGTCATGAAGCATTCATCCTAACAGGAATGTACTCTCTCTGGACTATCATCATTTTTGAAGGCTTCCCATTTTCTAGCCATCCCTTTAGCTGCGAATAACCAGGAAAAATCTACTTTTAAAAGTTCTTGCTTAATACAATCAAAACTTGCCTTCCTCCAATCTAGAATTTTAACTTTTAGGTCAGATCTATCCTTTTCCAATTTTTTTTAAACTAATAGAATTATGATCACTGACCCCAAAGTGCTCCCCCAATGACACCTCAGTCACATGCCTTACCTTATTTCCCAAGAGATGATCAAGTTTTGCTCCTTCTCTAGTAGGTATTTTCATATACCGAATAAGAAAAATTCCTTGTACACATAACAAATTCCTCTCTATCCAAGCCCTATTATTCTGACAGATGATAGATCTTCTTACAAATTTGCTTCTCAATTTCTCATTAACTATTTGGGGATCTGAAGTACAATTCCAATAAAATTATCATCTCATTCTTATATCTCAGTTCTACCCAAATAACTTCATTGGACACACTCCCCAGAAACCTCCCTAAGTACAGCCGAAATATTATCCCTAATCAAACACACCACTCCCCCTCCTCACTTGCCCCCACCCCCCTCCTATAGCATCTATACCCTGGAAAATGTAGCTGCCAGTCTTGTCCATCTCTGAGCCACAACTCTGTATTAGCTGTGATATCCCAATCCCATGTTCCCAACCATGCCCTGAGTTAATCTGCCTTATTTGTCAGGTCTCTAGCAGTTTAATTTATCAGTCCATCCTAGGGAATGAACATGGTCAAGAAGTGCTGTCAAATGGGACTAGGATATCTGGCCAGCATGGACCAAAGTGTCTGTTTCAGTGCTGTACTTCTCTATGACTATGACTCTGACGACCTTGTTCTCTACTTTGCTCCTGCCTGCCTTGACTGTTTGACGTGCTCCTTTTCCCAACTGCTCCAGCCTTAGACTGATCTCTTTTCTCACGACAGGTAGTTCTTCTGTAATGCGATGGTTGTGTTTTTGTGCAACCCCGCATTATAGAAAGATCATGCTTTAGAAACAGCACTTAACAGGTTGGCGATGTAATTGTGTTACACCCAACACACATCTTAAAAGGTTATGCTTAAGAAACAGTATCCCTAATTTAGCAATCATGTTACAGCAACACATTACTAGTTTAAATCCTCCCATGCAGCTCTAGCAAATCCCCCTGCCAGTATATTAGTCCCCTTTCAATTCATGTCTTTCTTAAACAGGTCATTTCTACACTAAAAGAGATTCTAATAATCCAAAAATGCGAATCCTTCTCCCCTGCATCAGATCCTCAGCCATGCATTCATCTATTCCTACTTTCCCTAGCATTTTGCACCAGGAGTAATACAAATATTACTATTAACCTCCTGCTTAATTTCATCTGTTCTCTTTTCAGAACTTCATCCTTTTCTCTTCCTATGTCGTTGGTTCCAATGTACACAACAATGTCCTGCTGATCTCTTTATCCTTTGAGAATATTCTGCACTCTCTCCAAAACATCCTTATGATTATTAGTAGTTCATCTTTTTTTACAAATAATCACAGCATTATGAAAACAATTTCCTTTCCAATTCATTGTATTATGGTGCATTCAGTGATACTTCATAATCTTCTTCTGCTTTTCATTTTCTGGTGTGGATAGTGTCAATTTGAGCATCAAGGATTTTCAAAACACATGGAGCAATTCAAATGGGAGAGTAAAGCTTCTTACAACTTAGCCAATATTTCAAAGAGTTCCTTCTGGTTCACAGAAATTCTCATTCAAACGGGACAGTCCAGGTCTAACAACAAGCCTGGAGACCCTCAAAAGAGAAGCAGTGATCTGTATCCAGATTATCCAATGGATCGAAGGGGTTTGCTCTCTTCTCATTGTTGCTCCCTGACAACAACCAGAGTGCCCTGTGATATTGACCAGGAGCAATGCATTTGAATGTGCTAATCCTACACAGCATTGACATACTGGAATTCAGGGAAATCAGCCCCCCACTGTCTATATAGTGTTCCGGATGAGCCAATGATGATAATGAGTTATACATATTCCTTATTCAGGTTTCCAGGATATACACGTAATGATTTTTGTTGGATTTGGTTTTCTGATGACCTTCTTGAAGAACTATGGGTTCAGCAGTGTTGGATTTAATTTACTCATTGCTGCATTTGGTCTTCAGTGGGGGATTCTGATGCAAGGTTGGCTGCACCATTTAAAAGATGGAAAAATCAAAGTTGACATTTTCAGGTATTTTTAATCTTTTATTGATTAATTGCTTGCCTAACGACTGTCTTCTCATATGTGAAATTAATGGCTAAGAATTTTTGTTGAGTCTTTCCTCTGAACTCTGCACCTGAATTTTCAATATGGCAATGTCACTAGATTAGTAAAATCCACCCTTATTGTCTCAGTTTTAGTCTATTATAATTATCTGGGGTTTTCTCATACCTCACAGAAAGATGAAAGAAATAGCTCAAATCAACGGTGTAACTAATTTTTCAAAAACTTTATAAGGGATGACTTTATTGTACAATAACTTTATTGTACATGAAAGTAAAACACAGATTAGGAAAATAGTGAAAATTGCTTTTTTCTTTCCTCGTATACAAATTATCTCAATCACAGCCTCACAAAAAACAGCCAGTAACAAACAAAAATATTACATTTCAGTTTTTCATGGCAGATATACATTTGCCTTTCTGGTATTATTTAAAATTGATGCATTACTTGTAGTTTTCCACTTCAAATGGAAAAGGATTACATGCCAAATAATGGTATTTATTATTATTTTTTATCCACTAATCTGAAATCTAATAATCCACACCTGTATTCCTAATCAGCCATAGGTAACTACTAGCTATAATATTGAAAAGTACACTGGACTTGAAATTGAACAGAAATAATTTAAATTCAATTGATTATAAGATGCATAGCAGTTGAGTATTTTGAGTAAAATTGTAACTATTGGTTACAAATGACATTAATTAACCATTAAACTGAATTCAGAAAATAAACAATGGCAAGTAATTTAAATGTTTTTGTTCTATAGCTTAATAAATGCAGACTTCAGCACAGCAACTGCCCTGATTTCATTTGGTGCTGTCTTGGGGAAAACCAGTCCAATCCAACTGCTGATTATGACTCTTCTCGAGATTACCATATTTGCTTGCAATGAACACTTGGTCACTACAGTCCTGAAGGTATGTATACTTGAATTTGAAGAGACCAAACTAAAATCCTTCAAAAGTTCTCTGAGAGACTCATTAGGCAAAGAGAGGTAAGAGGGCAAGAAATGTCCTGCCTGGCTCTGCAATCACAATAATCACTGGATCTCCATAATATTCCTATAAGATGGAAATGCCTTGATGGCTGCTGTCTGCTGTGAGTCTGCCACACCATTCAATACGATCATGTCTGATCATTCAACTCAGTAGTCTATTTCCATTTTCTACACATACATTTTGATCCTTTTAGTCCTATGAACTATACCTAACTCCTTCTTGAAAGCATTCAATGTTTTGACCTCAACAACTTTCTGTGACAGAGAATTCCACAGGCTCACCACTCTCTAACTAATGAAATGTAACCTGTTTTCAGTCCTAAATGTCCTAATCTTTAGATTATGACCTCTGGTTCTGGTCTCCAGTAGGCATGAACATCTTTTCTGCACATATTCTGTCTAATTCTATCTGAATTTAAAGGTTTCTATGAAATCCCCTCATTCCCAGGAAATATGGTATTAACTGATCCAGACTGTCTTCATGTGTTAGTCCTACCATCCCAAAAATCAATCTGGTTAACCATTGTTGCACTCCTTTCATAGCCAGAACATCCTTCCTGTGGTTCTGTTCGCCGAGCTGGAAGTTTTTGTTGCAAACGTTTCGTCCCCTGTCTAGGTGACATCCTCAGTGCTTGGGAGCCTCCTGTGAAGCGCTTCTGTGGTGTTTCCTCCGGGATTTATAGTGGCCTGTCCCTGCCGTTTCCGGTTGTCAGTTTCAGCTGTCCGCTGTAGTGGCCGGTATATTGGGTCCTGGTCTGTGTGTTTGTTGATGGAGTTTGTGGATGAGTGCCATGCTTCTAGGAATTCCCTGGCTGTTCTTTGTTTCGCTTGCCCTATAATGGGCATAAACCCCATCAACAA
This sequence comes from Chiloscyllium plagiosum, assembly GCF_004010195.1. Lineage (NCBI taxonomy): Eukaryota > Metazoa > Chordata > Chondrichthyes > Orectolobiformes > Hemiscylliidae > Chiloscyllium > Chiloscyllium plagiosum. Next base: position 58,392,458 of record NC_057712.1, read on the forward strand.
ACACATAGACCTGGACCCAATATACTGGCTACTACAGCGGACAGCTGAAACTGACAACCGGAAGCGGCAGGGACAGGCCACTATAAATGCCGGAGGAAACACCACAGAAGCGCTTCACAGGAGGCTCCCAAGCACTGAGGATGCGAACAGAACCACAGCAACGAGCACCCGAGCTACAAATCTTCTCACAAACTTTGAAGAACATCTTTCCTCAGATAAGGAGACCAAAACTGCACAAAATGCCCCAGGTGCAGTTTTACAAAAAAACCCTGTATAATTGCAGCAAGACATCCCTGCTCTTGTACTTAAATCCTTTCGCTGTGGAGACTAACATACCATTTGCCTTCTTCACTGCCTGCTGCATCTACATTCTTATTTTCTGTGACTGGTGTACAAGGACACTCAAGTCTTATACAGTCTCCCCCTTTTCCAATTTATTGCCATTCAGATAATAATCTGCCTTCCTGTTTCTGATACTAAAGTGGATAACTTCATATTTATCCATATTATATTTGTTCGTCTTTGCCAGTCAGTTCTTTATCCATGTCAGTGTACTAGCCACCAATCTCTAGTGCTTTAATTTATCTATATTATATTTCTTTTGCCATGCATTTGCCCATCACTCAACTTGTCCGGATCACAGTGTAGTACCTCTGCATTCTTCTCATAATTCACCCTCACCCCAGCTTTGTATTTTCTGCAAATTTGGAGATTTTACATAAGAACATAACAAATAGAAGCAGCAGTAGGCCATCTGGCCCATCGAGCCTGCTACACCATTCAATAAGATCATGGCCGGTTTTTTTTTGGAGTCAGCTCCACTTACCCACTGCTCTTAATTCCCTTACTGTTCAAAAATCTATCTAACTTTGGCTAAAATCATTCAACAAGGAAAACTAAATTGTTTCAGTGCGCACAATATTCCACAAATTCGCAACCTCCTCAACTCAGTGCTAAACCTGCTCCCATTATTTTAAAGCTATGTTCCCTATTTTTAGGTTCACCTGTCAGTTGAAACAACCTCCCTGCTTCTATCTTTTCTACTAACTTCATAATTGTATATGTTTCTTTAAGATCCCCCTCATTCTTCTAAAGTCCAATGAGTATGGTCCCAGTCTACTCAATCTCTCCTCATAAGCCAACCTTGTCAACTCTGGAAGACATTTAGTTCCCTCATCTAAATGATTAATATATATTTTGAATAACTGCAGTCTAAGCACTGACCCTCGTGGTACTCCACTATTCACTGTTTGCCACTCAGAAGAAGGCCCTTTTTTTTTCCTGCTCTTTGTTCCTCTTTGCCAGTTAGTTCTTTATCCATGTCTGTGTACTAGCCACCAATCTCTAGTGCTTTAATTTTACATGCTTATCTCTTATATGGAAACCTTCTGAAAGAGCAAAGAAACCATACTCACTGGGTTTACATTGTCAACTCTATTAGTTACATCATTAAAAAATTCCAATAGATTTGTCAAGCATGATTTCCCTTTTGTAAATCCACACTGACTCTTTCCAGTCCTGTCACTGTTTTCCAAGTGCTCTGCTACTAAATCTTTTATAACGGATTTGAAAACTTTCCTCATGACTGATGTCAGGCTAACTGGCCTAATTCCCTGATATCTGTCTGCCTTCTCTTTTCAATAGTGGGATTACATTAGCTACCCGCCAATCCACAGAAACTGGTCTAGAATCGATAGAATTTTGGAAGATGACCACAACTATTTCTACGGCCACTTCCTTAAGTACTCCAGTATGTAAATTATTGCTCCATGGCCCCAATTTAGCTCTCATTGAAGCACCTTGTTCAGGTATGTTAAGCCAAGTTTGGGAACTGATACCATTGCCAAGAACCACATAGTTGGCTGTACAAGTTTTCAAATAACTTGTTTCTGGGACATGGCCTCAATCTGAATCTCATCTTTGACTTTAACTGAGTGTGGAACTTTTCTGTGAGTGTGAACAGGTGGCTGATAGCACATAACTACAAAAGGCTTCAGTCTTCAGTGTGGACAATGAGCGGTTTCCCCCGGACTTTAAAGTACATTGAATGTTGTTGCTTCAAACTCATTTGCTGGTTTCTGACTGATAGGTGAATCTACATTAAGAATGCAGTTGAGGTTTTTGCAAGTTGTCCTGCTGAGCAATGAATATGGCTGGTTGCAGATAGCATAAAGGATTTCAAAAATATTGTCTTTGTGCCTTGACATTGCTGAACCTCGCCTTGCCTTTGACATTGCAGTTGGTTCCACATGAGCTTTACAATTGGATAAAGGTTATAAGGTAAACCTCCACATCCATTGAAGCCAAAACAGTGACTTCAGCCCGTGACCAAACTGAAGTGAGTATGAGAGCCATTGACAGCATTGTTGGCACTCCAATATTGACTATCCCAATCTGCAATTTCACCAAGAAAGAACAGGTTTGCTGTTCAACTTTGCCTTAAAAAGTTGTGACATTTCCTTAGTACAGATTTTTGTAATGTTAAGAGGCTATTGTGACTGTAAGCATTGCTTTTTGTCTCTGGAAATTCTTTGCATCATCTCCAGAATTTTGAAGTATGGCAGTAAGTGCATTTTCCACATGCTTTCAGTTCTGTAACTGTGAAGACGATTCCATCCTTTTTAGCTGATCTGAGTTTAGAAAAGAATTGCTTTCTCAAGTCAAAGCCAGTTTCCTACGATCTTGATTGACAGACTGGTCTAGTAATCAGTTTGACCGTAAAGCCTGCTGTACCATACAGCCTTTGGGCTAGTTGTCAACCTCCTCCATGGTTAGATTGCTGGGCTAGCCTTGCCCTTCACCCTTGGCTCTGTATTGCTACTGGATTTAACTTCAGGTGCTGACTTCCTGAAAGCTTATAGTTCTTTGAGTCTGCTCACCGCTTGTCACCAGCTAGTAAGATCAGATCTGCATTCAGGTGAATAAACATGAACAACTATTATTGAAAACAACTATAAAGAAACAATGGTAACAGAGGACATTTTTTGGAAACCTTACATATACCAGGTCCAATCCAAGTGATCTGATGGAACAACATAGATCCTTATGGATGCATTCTTCTTAGAATCGAGTGCTGTGACATCCGCAGCATATATGCAGTTGTGGTGGACTTTGTGGGGAATTCTACATGTGCTCTGCTGCTGATGTCACAATGTACTGAAAACAGCATCATCACTGGCTCATGCACAGCCACATCCTGGAATATTGATGCCAGATGTTCATGTACAACCACTTCTGCAGCCTGTCATGCTTTGATGATATTATGGACGGCATCTGCACATGTGCAGGGATCATTTTGTGTTATGGATAATGACACCAAAATTTAAAATCCATCAAAATTTTGTTGAAGCATGAAAACTTCTCAGATAATAGCATCGGAAAGAGTTGTGAAACTTGAAAGGGTTCAGAAAAGATTTACAAGGATGTTGCCAAGGTTGGAGGATCTGAGCTACAGGGAGAGATTGAACAGGCTGGGGCTATTTTCCCTGGAGCGTCGGAGGCTGAGGGGTGACCTTATAGAGGCTTACAAAATTATGAGGGACATGGATAGGATAAATAGACAAAGTCTATTTTGGTCCAACCCGTCCATGACGACCAGATATCCCAACCCAATCTAGTCCCACCTACCAGCACCCGGCCCATATCCCTCCAAACCCTTCCTATTCATATACCCATCCAAATGCCTCTTAAATGTT
>NC_057712.1:58398008-58407287 GCF_004010195.1 Chiloscyllium plagiosum
CTCTAACCCGGGATATCTGTGATTCTGTGTCAGTCTCTCTCTCTCTAACCCGGGATATCTGTGATTCTGTGTCAGTCTCTCTCTCTCTAACCCGGGATATCTGTGATTCTGTGTCAGTCTCTCTCTCTCTAACCCGGGATATCTGTGATTCTGTGTCAGTCTCTCTCTCTCTAACCCGGGATATCTATATGATTCTGTACCATTCTCTCTCTCTAACCCGGGATATCTGTGATTCTGTATCAGTCTCTCTCTCTAACCCAGGATATCTATGATACTGTATCAGTCTCTCTCTCTAACCCGGGTTACCTGTGATTCTGTATCAGTGTCTATCTCTCTAACCCGGGATATCTGCGATTCTGTTTCAGTCTTTCGCTCTAACCCGGGATATCTGTGATTGTGTATCAGTCTCTCTCTCTAACCTGGGATATCTGTGATTCTGTATCAGCCTCTCTCTCTAACCCGCGATATCTGTGATTCTGTATCAGTGTCTCTCTCTCTCACCAGGGATATCTGTGATTCTGTATCAGCTCCTCTCTCTAACTTGGAATATCTGTGATTCTGTGTCAGCCTCTCTCTCTCTCACCTGGGATATCTGTGAATCTATATCAGTCTCTATCGCTGTAACCTGAGATATGTATGTCTCTGTGTGAGTCTCTCTGTCTCTCTAATCCAGGATATCTGTGATTATGTATTAATCTCTCTTTCTAACTTGAGATAATTGTGATTCTGTGTCAGTCTGTCTCTTTAACGCGGGATATGTGTGATTCTGTACCAGGCCCTCTCTCCCTATCCCAGTATATCTGTGATTCTGTAACAGGCCCTTTCTCCCTAACCCGGGATATCTGTGATTCTGTACCAGGTCCTCTCTCTCTAACCCGGGATATCTGTGATTTTGTACCAGGCACTCTCTCCCTAACCTGGAATATCTGTGATTCTGTACCAGGTCCTTTCTCCCTAACCCGGGATATCTGTGATTCAGTACCAGGCCCTCTCTCCCTAACCCGGGATATCTGTGATTCTGTACCAGGCCCTCTCTCCCTAACCTGGAATATCTGTAATTCTGTACCTGGCCCTCTCTCCCTAACCCAGGATATCTGTGATTCTGTATCAGCCTCTCTCTCTTTCTAACCCGGGATATTTGTGATTCTGTATCAGTCTCTCTCTCTAACCCGGGATATCTGTGATTCTGTATCAGTCTCTTTCTATAACCTGTGTTATCTGTGATTGTGTATCAGTTTCTGTCTCTGACAAGTGATATATGTGATTCTGTATCAGTCCCTTTCTCTAACCCGGGATATCTGTGATTGTATATCAGACCCTTTCTCTAACCCGGGATAACTGTCACTCTGTGTCAGTCTCTCTCTCTCTAACCCAGGATATCTGTGTTTCTGTATCAGTCTGTCTCTCTAACCCAGGATATCTGTGATTCTGTATCAGTCTCTCTCTCTCCAACCCGGGATATCTGTGACTCTGTATCAGTCTCGCTCTCTAACCCAGGATATCTATGATACTGTATCAGTCTCTCTCTCTAACCCGGGTTACCTGTGATTCTATGTCAGTGTCTATCTCTCAAACCCGGGATATCTGCGATTCTGTATCAGTCTCTCCCTCTAACCCGGGATATCTGTGATTCTGTATCAGTGTCTCTATCTCTAACCCAGGATATCTGTGATTCTGAATCACTCTCTGTCGCAAACTCAGGATATCTGTGATTCTGTATCAGTCAGTCTCTGCAACTTGGGATATCTGTGATTCTGTACCAGGCCCGCTCTCCCTAACCCGGGATATCTGTGATTCTGTGTCAGTCTCTCTCTCTCTCTAACCCGCGATATCTTTCATTCTGTATTAGTCACTCTCTCAAACCCAGGATATCTGATTCTGTACCATTCTCTCTCTCTCTCTAACCCGGGATATCTGTGATTCTGTATCAGTCTCTCTCTCTAACCCAGGATATCTATGATACTGTATCAGTCTCTCTCTCTAACCCGGGTTACCTGTGATTCTGTATCAGTGTCTATCTCTGTAGCCCGGGATATCTGCGATTCTGTATCAGTCTCTCCCTCTAACCCGGGATATCTGTGATTCTGTATCAGTCTCTCTCTCTAACCCGGGATATCTGTGATTCTGAATCACTCTCTGTCGCAACCTCAGGATATCTGTGATTCTGTATCAGTCAGTCTCTGCAAATTGGGATATCTGTGATTCTGTACCAGGCCCTCTCTCCCTAACCCGGGATATCTGTGATTCTGTGTCAGTCTCTCTCTCTCTCGAACCCAGGATATCTTTCATTCTGTATTAGTCACTCTCTCAAACCCAGGATATATGATTCTGTACCATTCTCTCTCTCTAACCCGGGATATCTGTGATTCTGTATCAGTCTCTCTCTCTAATCCGGGATATCTATGATACTGTATCAGTCTCTCTCTCTAACCCGAGTTACCTGTGATTCTGTATCAGTGTCTATCTCTCTAACCCGGGATATCTGTGATTCTGTGTCAGTCTCTCTCTCTCTCACCCGGGATATCTGTGACTGTATCAGTCTCTCTCTCTCTAACCCAGGATATCTCTGATACTGTATCGGTCTCTCTCTCTAACCCGGGTTACCTGTGATTCTGTATCAGTGTCTATCTCTCAAACCCGGGATATCTGCAATTCTGTCTCAGTCTCTCCCTCTAACCCGGGATATCTGTGATTCTGTGTCAGTCTCTCTCTCTCTCTAACCCGGGATATCTTTCATTCTGTATTAGTTACTCTCTCAAACCCAGGATATATGATTCTGTACCATTCTCTCTCTCTAACCCGGGATATCTATGATACTGTATCAGTCTCTCTCTCTAACCCGGGTTACCTGTGATTCTGTATCAGTGTCTATTTCTCTAACCCGGGATATCTGCGATTCTGTATCAGTCTCTCGCTCTAACCCGTGATATCTGTGGTTCTGTATCAGTCTCTTTCTCTCTCTCTCACCCAGGATATCTGTGATTCTGTATCAGTCTCTCTCTCTCTCACCAGGGATATCTGTGATTCTGTATCAGCTCCTCTCTCTAACTTGGAATATCTGTGATTCTGTGTCAGCTTCTCTCTCTCTCTCTCTCTCTCTCTCTCTCACCTGGGATATCTGTGAATCTATATCAGTTTCTATCGCTCTAACCTGAGATATCTATGTCTCTGTGTGAGTCTCTCTGTCTCTCTCTAATCCAGGATATCTGTGATTATGTATTAATCTCTCTTTCTAACTTGAGATAATTGTGATTCTGTGTCAGTCTGTCTCTCTAATCCGGGATATGTGTGATTCTGTACCAGGCCCTCTCTCCCTATTCCAGTATATCTGTGATTCTGTAACAGGCCATTTCTCCCTAACCCGGGATATCTGTGATTCTGTGCCAGGCCCTCTCTCTCTAACCCGGGATATCTGTGATTTTGTACCAGGCACTCTCTCCCTAACCTGGAATATCTGTGATTCTGTACCAGGTCCTTTCTCCCTAACCCGGAATATCTGTGATTCTGTACCAGGCCTCTCTCGCTAACCCGGAATATCTGTGATGCTGTACCAGGCCCTTTCTCTCTAACCCGGGATATCTGTGATTCTGTACCAGGCCCTCTCTCCCTAACCCGGAATATCTGTGATTCTGTACCAGGCCCTTTCTCCCTAACCCGGGATATCTGTGATTCTGTACCAAGCCCTCTCTCTCTAACCCGGGATACCTATGATTCTGTACCAGGCCCTTTCTCCCTAACCCGGGATATCTGTGATTCCTGACCAGGCCCTCTCTCTCTAACCCGGATATCTGTGATTTTGTACCACGCCCTCTCTCCCTAACCTGGAATATCTGTGATTCTGTACCAGGCCCTCTCTCCCTAACCTGGAATATCTGTGATTCTGTACCAGGCCCTCTCTCCCTAACCCGTGATATCTGTGATTCTGTACCAGGCCCTCTCTCCCTAACACGGGATATCTGTGATTCTGTACCAGGCCCTCTCTCTCTAACCCGGGATATCTGTGATTCTGTACCAGGCCCTCTCTCCCTAACCTGGAATATCTGTAATTCTGTACCTGGCCCTCTCTCCCTAACCCAGGATATCTGTGATTCTGTATCAGTCCCTCTCTCTAACCCGGGATATCTGTGATTGTATATCAGACCCTTTCTCTAACCCGGGATAACTGTCATTCTGTGTCAGTCTCTCTCTCTCTAACCCGGGATATCTGTGTTTCTGTATCAGTCTGTCTCTCTAACCCAGGATATCTGTGATTCTGTATCAGTCTCTCTCCAACCCGGGATATCTGTGATTCTGTAGCAGTCTCCCTCTCTAACCCGGGATATCTGTGATTCTGTATCAGTCTCTCTCTCTCACCTGGGATATCTGTGATTCTGTATCAGGCTCTCTCTCTAACCCGGGATATCCGTGATTCTGTATCAGTCTCACTCTCTCTCTAACCTGGCGTATCTGTGATTCTTTATGAGTCTCTCTCTCTCTCTCTCGTTAACCAGGGATATCTGTGATTCTGTATCAGTCTCTCTCTCTCTCTCACCCAGGGTATCTGTGATTCTGTATCATTCTCTATCTCTCTAATTGGGGATATCTGTATCAGTCTGTATCTCTCTAACCCAGGATAGGTGCGTTTCTGTATCGGTCTCTCTCGATAACCCGGTGTATCTGTGATTCTGAATCAATCTCTGTCGCAAACCCAGGATATCTGTGATTCTGTATCAGTCCCTCTGTCTAACCGGGTTATGCGTGATTTTGTATCAGTCTCTCTCTCTAACCCAGGATATCTGTGATTCTGTATCAGCCTCTCTCTCTCTCACCCAGGATATCTGTGATTCTGCAGCAGTGTCTCTCTCTCTAACCCGGGATATATGTGATTCTGTACCAGTCTCTCTCTCTAACCCGGGATATCTGTGATTCTGTATCAGTCTCTCTCCCTAACCCGGGATATCTGTGATTCTGTATCAGATCTCTCTCTAACCCGGGATAACCATGATTCTGTATCAGTCTCTCTCTCTAACCCAAGATATCTGTGATTCTGCATCAGCCTCTCTCTCTAACCCGGGATATCTGTGATTCTGTATCAGCTCCTCTCTCTAACCCGGGATATATTTGTGAATCTGTATCTGTCTTTATCTCTCTAACCCGGGATATCTGTGATTCTGTACCAGTCCCTCTTTCTAACCCGTGTTATATGTGATTGTGTATCGGTTTATGTCTTTGGGAAGTAATATATGTGATTCTGTATCAGTCATTTCGCTAACCCGGGATAACTGTCATTCTGTGTCAGCCTCTCTCTCTCTCTAACCGGAGAAATCTGTCATTCTGTATCAGTCTCTCTCTCTCTCTAACCGGAGATATCTGTCATCCTGTATCAGTCTCTCTCTCTCTGACCGGAGATATCTGTCATCCTGTATCAGTCTCTCTCTCTCTAACCCGGGAAATGTGTCAGTCTGTATCTAACCCAGGATAGCTGTGCCTCTATATCAGTCTCTAACTCTCTCACCCGAGTTATCTGTATTTCTGTACCAGTGTCTCTCTCTCTCTCATACGGATATCTGTGATTCTGTACCAGTCTCTCTCTCCCTAACCCGGGATATCTGTGATTCTGTTCCAGGCCCTCTCTCCCTATCCCAGGATATCTTTGATTCTGTAACAGGTCCTTTCTCTGTAACCCGGATATCTGTGATTCTGTACCAGGCCCTCTCTCTCTAACCCGGGATATCTGTGATTCTGTACCAGGCCCTCTCTCCCTAACCCGGAATATCTGTGATTCTGTACCAGGCCTCTCTCCCTAACCCAGGATATCTGTGATGATGTACCAGGCCCTTTCTCCCTAACCCGGGATATCTGTGATTCTGTACCAGGCCCTCTCTCCCTAACCCGGAATATCTGTGATTCTGTACCAGGCCTCTCTCCTTAACCCGGGATATCTGTGATGCTGTACCAGGCCCTCTCTCCCTAACCTGCGTTATCCGTAATTCTGTACCAGATCCTCTCTCCCTAACCCGGGATATCTGTGATTCTGTACCTGGCCCTCTCTCCCTAACCCAGGATATCTGTGATTCTGTACCAGGCCCTCTCTCCCTAACCCAGGATATCTGTGATTCTGTACCAGGCCCTCTCTCCCCAACCCGCGATATCTGTGATTCTGTATCCGTTTCTCTCAGTCTAAGCCTCGGTATATGTGATTCTGTTTTTGTCTCTCTCTCTCTCTCTCTCTAACCGGAGATATCTGTCATTCTGTATCAGTCTCTCTCTCTCACCCGGTGTATCTGTGATTCTATATCATTCTCTATCTCTCTAATTGGGGATATCTGTATCAGTCTGTATCTCTCTAACCCAGGATATGTGCGTTTCTGTATCGGTCTCTCTCGATAACCCGGTGTATCTGTGATTCTGAATCAATCTCTCGCAAACCCAGGATATCTGTGATTCTGTATCAGTCTCTTTCTATAACCTGTGTTATCTGTGATTGTGTATCAGTTTCTGTCTCTGACAAGTGATATATGTAATTCTGTATCAGTCCCTTTCTCTAACCCGGGATATCTGTGATTGTATATCAGTCCCTTTCTCTAACCCGGGATAACTGTCATTCTGTGTCAGTCTCTCTCTCACTAACCTGGGATATCTGTGTTTCTGTATCAGTCTGTCTCTCTAACCCAGGATATCTGTGATTCTGTATCAGTCTCTCTCTCTCCAACCCAGGATATCTGTGATTCTGTATCAGTCGCTCTCTCCAACCCGGGATGTCTGTGATTCTGTATCAGTCTCTCTCTCTCACCCGGATATCCGTGATTCTGTATCAGTCTCTTCTCTCTCACCTGGGATATCTGTGATTCTGTATCAGGCTCTCTCTCTCTAACCCGGGATATCTGTGATTCTGTATCAGTCTCACTCTCTCTCTCTAAACCGGGATATCTGTGATTCTGCATCAGTCTCTCTCTCTCTCTAACCCAGGATATCTGTGATTCTGTACCAGTCTCTCTCTCTAACCCGGGATATCTGTGATTCTGTATCAGTCTCACTCTCTCTCTAACCCGGGATATCTGTGATGCTGCATCAGTCTCTCTCTCTCTCTAACCCGGGATATCTGTGATTCTGTACCAGTCTCTCTCTCTAACCCGGGATATCTATGATTCTGTATCAGTCTCTCTCTCTCACCCGGGATATCTGTGATTCAGTATCAGTCTCCCTCTCTCTAACCCGGGATATCTGCAATTCAGTATCAGTCTCCCTCTCTCTAACACGGGATATCTGTGATTCTGTATCAGTCTCTCTCTCTCTAACCCGGTATATATTTGATTCTGCATCAATCTGTCTCTTGAACCGGGATATCTTTGATTCTGTATCAGTCTCTCTCTCTAACCCGGGATATCTGTGGTTCTGTATGAGTCTTTATCTCTTTAACGCGGGATATCTGTGATTCTGTATCAGGCTGTCTCTCTAACCCGGGATATCTGTGATTCTGTATCAGTCTCTCTCTCTCTCTAACCCGGGATATCTGTGATTCTGTACCAGTCTCTCTCTCTAACCCGGGATATCTTTGAATCTATATCAGTCCCTTTCTCTAACCCGGGATATCTGTGATTCTGTACCAGTCTCTCTCGCTAACCCGGGATATCTGTGATTCTGTATCAGTCTCTCTCTCTAACCCGGGATATCTGTGATTCTGCATCAGCCTCTCTCTCTAAACCGGGATATCTGTGATTCTGTATCAGCTCCTCTCTCTAACCCGGGATATCTGTGATTCTGTATCAGTCTTTATCTCTCTAACCCGGGATATTTGTGAATCTGCATCAGTCTTTATCTCTCTAACCCGGGATATCTGTGATTCTGTACTTGTCCGTCTCTCTAACCCGTGTTATATGTGATTGTGTATCAGTTTATGTCTCTGGGAAGTCATATATGTGATTCTGTATCAGTCATTTCGCTAACCCGGGATAACTGTTATTCTGTGTCAGCCTCTCTCTCTCTAACCGGAGATATCTGTCATTCTGTATCAGTCTCTCTCTCTCTAACCCGGGAAATGTGTGACTCTGTGTCAGTCTGTATCTAACCCAGGATAGCTGTGACTCTACATCAGTCTCTATCTCTCTCACCCGAGTTATCTATATTTCTGTACCAGTGTCTCTCTCTCTCTCACACGGATATCTGTGATTCTGTACCAGTCTCTCTCTCTCTCTCACACGGTTATATGATTCTGTACCAGTGTCTCTCTCTGTCTCTCTCACACAGATATCTGTGATTCTGTGTCAGTCTCTCTCTCTAACTAGTGATATCTGTGATTCTTTATCACACGCGCTCTCTCTAACCCGAGATATCTGTGATTCTAAATTATTCTCTCTATCGAGCCTGAGGTAAATGTGATTCTGTTTTAGTCTCTCTCTCTCTAACTCAGTATATCTGTGATTCTGTATCAGTCTCTCTCCCTAACCTGTGATATCTGTGATTCTGTATCATTTTCTCTCAGTCTAAACCAAGGTATCTGTGATTCTGTCTTCACCTCTCTCTCTCTCTTTAACCTGGCATATGTTTGATTCTGTATCAGTCTCTCGCTCTCTCTCTCTAACCCGGGATATCTGTGATTCTGTATCAGTCTCTCTCTCTCTAACCCGGTGTATCTGTGATTCTGTATCAGTCTCTCTCTCTAACCCGGAATATCTGTGATTCTGTATCAGTCTCTCTCTCTCTAACCCGGTGTATATGTGATTCTGTATCAGTCTCTCTCTCTAATCCGGCATATATTTGATTCTGCATCAATCTGTCTCGTGAACCGGGATATCTTTGATTCTGTATCAGTCTCTCTCTCTAACCCGGGATATCTGGGATTCTGAATCAGTCCCTTTGTCTAACCCGGGATATCTGTGACTCTCCATCAGTCTCCCTCTCTAACCAGGGATATCTATGATTCTGTATCAGTCTCTCTCTCTCTAATCCGGGATATCTGTGATTCTGTACCAGTCTCTCCCTCCAACCCGGGATATCTTTGACTCTATATCAGTCCCTCTCTCTAACCCGGGATATCTGTGATTCTGTACCAGTCTCTCTCTCTAATCCAGGACATCTGTGATTCTGTATCAGTCTCTCTCTCTAACCCGGGATATCTGTGATTCAGTATCAGTCTCCCTCTCTCTAACCCGGGATATCTGTGATTCTGTATCAGCTCCTCTCTCTAACCCAGGATATCTGTGATTCTGTATTAGCTCCTCTCTCTAACCCGGGATATCTGTGATTCTGTATCAGTCTTTATCTCTTTAATCCGAGATATCTGTGATTCTGTATTAATCT
>NC_057712.1:58407787-58430011 GCF_004010195.1 Chiloscyllium plagiosum
CTAAACCTTTCCCATCCATGTATTTGTCCAAATGCCTTTTAAATGTTGTTAATGCACATGCCTCAACCACTTACACTGGCAGCTCATTCTGCGTGTACCACCCTCTGTGTAAAAACGTTGCCGCTCAGGTTCCTTTTTACTCTTTCCCCTCTAAACCTGAACTGACACCCTCCAGTCCTTGATTACCTAACCCTGGGAAAAAGACTGAGTGCATTCACCCTATCCATGTCTCTCATGATCTTATACACTTGTATAAGATCCCTCCTCAGTCACCTACGCTCTAAAGGAAAAGGTCCTGGTTTGTCCAACCTCGCCTTGTAACTCAGACCCTTGAGTCCTGGCAACATCCTTGTAAATTTTTTCTGCAGTCTTTCCAGTTTAATAACATCCTTCCTATAGCAAGGTGACCAAAACTGAACACAATACTCCAAGTGCGGCCCCACCAATGTCCTGTATAACTGCAATTTAGCTTCCCAACTTCTATACTCAGTGCCCTAACTAATGAAGGTCAGCGTGTCAAAAGCCTTCTTCACTGCCCTGTCTATCTGTGACTCCACTTTCAGAGATCTGTGAACCTGATCTCCGAGATCCCTCTGTTCCACTGCACTCCTTAAGGCCCTACCTTGATTTGACTTTCCAAAATACAAGACCTCACACTTATCTATGTTAAACTCCATTTGCTGTTTCTCAGTCCACTTCCCCAACTGTAGTTTCTGATAACCTGCCTCACTGTCCACACTACTGCCTATGTTACTGTCATCAGCAAACTTACTCATCACGCCTTGTACATTCTCATCCAAATCATTGATATAGATAACAAACAATAATGGGCCCAACTTCACCCCTGAGGCATTCCACGGTTGCTTCCATTTTAAAATTCTCATTCTCTTATGTAAGTATGCATACCTTCATCCCTCCCAAACCCTATAACCTCCTCCAGAACTACTTCCTCGATTTAATCTGTGTTCTTCAAATGTCACCTTTTTGTATCTACCCACTTCCTGTATCTAACAGTAGTGGTAATGTTTTCAGATGTCTCGATCTAAGGCTGTGGAAAAATCTTCCTAAACTCCTTTGATTCTTCATATTTCTCCATTATTTTAAGTTTCTGCTTCAAACCTACCTCTCTAAGCAAGTGTTTGACTACTTCTCTTTATGTCATTTTCTGATTATACTCTTCGGAAACACATTTGCCTGCATTAAAGGTACTACATAATTGTATGGCATTCTTCCTTTTTAATCTATGATCTCAAGTGTACTCCTACAAATCCATACATTGTTACTTCTTCATGTGAAGGTTACATTTGTTTTGGCAACTTGTGCATATGTGTCAGGTTTTTATTTCCACCTTTCCTGGTCAATCAGGTTTACTCTGGATATCAATAACGCAGGCACTTCTTACAATGGGTTACTGAATACCCAATGTTCTTTATTATAGCAAAGAACACTTCAAAATACCCCAATAATAGTAATGCATCACAGTTTACTCATACAATGCTTACCATAGCTATTGACCAAGTTTACATGGACTTGTCTGAAACAGACTAAAAACTTGATCAGCCTGCTCAGTCTCAACCTCAAGTTGCTGATCAGACAACTGCCCCGCCACCACCCCCCACCACACACACACACAATAATTATCATTCTTTTCCATATAAGCTGGCTGTGTTTTTAAACTTAGACCCTGTCCAGTCTCTAGGTATTTGATCAGTTTTACCACTGGCAGACATCAGAAATATGTCATCTACTACAGTCAGTTTGATCAGGAACTCATTGAGATATTTTCTTGTTTTCCTGAAAAGAGGTTTACTATTGCTTTGTTTTAATGAATTTAGACATTACGCTTAACATGCTCACACTGTTGTTCCCTTGTCATATTATCACCTGTATATTTACGCAGCACAATTCTACCATCAAGCACACTCAGTTTAACTAGTAGGTAGCAAACATGATTTGGAGATGCCGGTGTTGGACTGGAGTGTCCAAAGTTAAAAATCACACAACACCAGGTTATAGTCCAACAGGTTTAATTGGAAGCACACTAGCTTTCGGAGCGACGCTCCTAATCACCTGATGAAGGAGCTTCGCTCCGAAAGCTAGTGCTTCAAATTAAACCTGTTGGACTATAACCTGGTGTTGTGTGATTTTTAACGTAGTAAACATGATCACATCTAGTGTCCTGCTCTGCTTTAAACAGAACTTCAGCCAGACACTTTGTTGGAGTTCAGTTATTGCTGATGTGCTTACAGCACTTCATTTAAGTACACACATTCCTTCAGAAGCAGGAATATTAGGACCTTTCTAATCATGAGGTCATCATTTAACCACTGACTTTTCAATAGAGCAGATTTTATATGTTATTTTTTATTTCATTACATTTGGGTTAACCTAGTAAATTTTAGATAACTACCTACTACTCTCTTGTCATCAATACAGAAAGTTCAAGAGATTGTGCTGCAGACTAGATGTTGCTGTTTTTCTCTTCAGGAGCAGAATAAGATTAGTTGAATGTGTGTCCCTGCTTGAGGCAATTACATTAACCATGCAACCACTGATTCAGAAATGCCACCAACCTGGCATCAAATTTCAATTCATTGACAGTTTTTGTTTTGCAAGAGTGCACTTTAAAAAAACGATGGCCTCAAGTAATAATGATCATTACTTGGTTTACACTAATTGCCTCCTTGATGGATAAGCAAATCTAATCAGATGCTAATTTAAACTCTCAATGGAAATTAAAATTTCTGAATCATATTTCATATCTGGCACTGGAAGAAGATGTTTCAGAGGGACAATTCCTGGCTTGCAGTGTCTGATGTGGTGTCCAGCTGGAGTTTAAATAATGCACCTGTTGTGTGACTGTCACAAAGTCCTTCACAGTCATGAGCACTTCTACCCACAATTTTTATGAGACAAGTGCCAAAGAGGCCAATTGCAGAATTAATGAGATGAAGAGGAAATGATTGTGTTAGAAAGGTTGACATGGTTTATGGCAAACCAGGAGCCAGGAATCTCATCTACAGCAATTTGAAAACTTCAGCCATTGACTTCAGAACTGACATCTTAACAGCTACCTAGCCAGAACATATAAAAGCAATTGGAAATGATAACGCATGCAGGGCTGCACTTTCAATAATCTGAACTGTCCATTGGATGAAATATTTAATTCATCAAAGACTTTTCTATACTTACATTGTTGATGTTTTTCTTGAGAGCTTACCAACTGGCAGAAGAAATAGCCTGGCAAAAATGTCACTTAAAGAGCAATGAAGAAGTTACTTCTTCCAAATAACACATGTTACTGAACACACGTGCTGCAAAATTTCACAAAGAACTGCAAAGGAGACAAAAACATATTCTTAACTTTTAAACTCTTCCCACTTTCCATTCACATCTCAATGTAGCTGATGCAAAATCCAACAGCTGCTAAAGACTGAATTTTTTTTTATTACTTGGAGCAGTGTCTCAATAACCCACTATGATGTCATTAGCTTCCTTTAAAGGGGCAAACAAGTTCTGAAGCTTAGTTCCTCTCCTGCCCTCATGAAAGCCAAGGGTGGGAAAACATACAAGATATCTGGCCAGCTTAGTTAGTGCCTGTTTTTTTCAGCTCCACTGTGGGTTTGGGATCTAGAAAATCTAGCCCTATGATTATACACAGAATTGACTGGCCCTCTGTCCTTATCCTAATAAGACATCTGAACACAAACTTCTGAAGAGCAACACCCACTACAGCAATATGGTACTTATTAATTTCCCACACTACAATCTTCCAAATTTGCTAAGTTAGTTCTTGTACAAAATTAGATGGATTTTGGTACCTTCTATTTTCCAGGAACTGATTTGATTTGGCCAAATTCATCTGATATAGTCTGTGGACAAAAGATATTTTTATTCCATCTGGTTTTGAACCCAGATCCAAATAATTGTTTATTTAAATAATATTTATGAATGGAAGTAATAAATGTTTTTTGGTGGGAGGACGGGAAGTTTCTAGATAGAGGCACAATATTTTAAACAATTATATAATGTTGAATGCTAAAAGTGCCTCTTCTGTTGTTTGTTTTTATTTTACATGTAATGACAGAAATGTATAAACTTCAGTCCATAAGCTGAAACAGAATTTGTAATAATCACTTACATCATCATATTTTCAAAGCTCTGGAATAATTCGAGATTATTCTAAATGTTTTCCAGGTACTCTCTTCTTATGGATGTTTTGGCCAAGCTTCAATTCTGCCATTGTAGAAAACCCTGATGGACAATACAGAGCTATTATCAACACTTATTTCTCACTGGCTGCATGTGTACTCACTGCTTATGCTCTCTCTAGCTTGGTTGATAAGAAAGGAAAATTGGACATGGTGAGAATGAATACTTTCATTTTATCATACGCCCAGATATTCCAATGGCCAGTTGGTTAGTGGAGCCATGCAGATTGGAATTCTGAGCCACGACAATCTGGAATCCCAAAGGCAACAGGCTCCGTGGGAATCCCCTGGAAAATTGAATGGGACTTTCTACTGTCTCTGGATCACTCTGAAAGAATCTATGAAATGTAGAGAATTCAGAGGGCTCTGCTTCAGGGAGGTTAATATTTACCCAGAAAAACTCAGAAGAGATCACCCTTCTCACTCATATCAGAACTCCTTTCCATCCACTGGGTCGACAGTCTGGTGCTGGAATAGCACAGCAGGTCAGGCAGCATCCAAGGAGCAGGAGAGTTGATGTTTCAGGCATAAGACCTTCATCAGGAATGATGAAGGGCTTATTCCCAAAACATTGATTCTCCTGTTCCTCAGATGCTGCCTGACCTGCTGTGCTTTTCCAGCATCACACTCTCAACTCTGATCTCCAGCATCTGCAGTTCTCATTTTTTTTCCATCCACTCGCCCTGACATACCCCACACCCTAACCTGTAAGTGTGAGTTGGCAGATAGAAGGTGGTGGTACGTATGCTAGTGGAGTACAGAACAAACTATAGTCTATATTCAGGTCTCGTGGGTCTGGTTGTATGACTTCCTGTGGCAATTGGCAGGAAATAAGATTGCTCTCCTCTCCACCTCCCCATCTATCCAAGTCCCTTTCTGAAATGTGCGAGCAAACTTTCCTTTCTTCAGGATCATGTCTTTGATGATAATGATTAAGCACCACAGTGTGAGGGACAGTTTCTGGCTTGTGATGCCTGAAATGGTTTTCAATTGTTACTTAAATATGGTGCCAGTGGTAGGAACGCCACATGGTCCTGGCAGTATAAGTGAGCACTCTCAACTTTTCCGGTCACATGAATAAGATGTCCAAGAGCCTAGTTGCATAATTAATGAGGTGAAGAGCAGAAGATTTGTAAGAAATGTCATTTTGTGTCATAAAAGATCGGTGCTGTGAATCTCATTCAACAAAACAAAAAACTGAGAATGAGTAAATCCCAGCCTTAAATGCTATTATTGCTTGAGGTGGAACACCTCAGCTATTGACCACAAAGAAGAGCCCTTCCATCCATAATAGCTTCATCAGCAATTGTAATAGGATGAATAGTCACCATGCTCCTACCAAGTGTTGAGAAAATTGTATCCCAGACTAAATTCCAAGAAATTCTAATGTTTTATCAGTTGAGTCGATATATTTCCTTGGTCTTGCTATACTGCAGCATATCAATGTTAAGAAATTTGAGAAGGAAAGGATTTTGTGGATGTGAATTTCATCTGGGTGGTTACATTATTTCCTGACACAAGAGTTATGCAATTCAAGATGAAATTTCCCATGTGAAGTCCTTCTATTGGACTTCAGTTAGACCTTCAGTGTAGCATTGATAGTTTTCAATTTTCACTGAGCATTAATGCACATGATGAGGCAGTGCATACAATGGCTGACATTTTTTTAAATGTATCAATGTTCACCCTAACTCATAGATTAATTAAATCTATATAAAGGATTTAAATGGTTGTGCTCCACCATGTGATCTTTAAACCAGTTTGTGGTCAAATATGTATTTACATTTTTGTGGGATTCATTTATATTGTAGTTTTTTTGACATTTTCTAATCAAAGATTCTTCCAAAATGTCTTCCAAAATGATAGCCTTTAAACCAATTCTTTATTTTGACTGATTCTTACAAATTATGCTGATTTTTAACGTGTCAAGTAAATTTTGTTTTGCTGTTTCTCAAATGAAACTAGTGCTTGCTTTCCTTTGTGCAGGTCCACATACAAAATGCTACTCTAGCAGGTGGTGTAGCTGCTGGGACCTCTGCTGACATGATGATCCACCCTTATGGAAGTCTGTTGATTGGATTTACGGCTGGAATAATCTCCACAGTTGGATTTAAATATCTGACAGTAGGTTTTGACACTTGCATTATTAAATCTCTGATTTTGTGAAAGTGTCAATTTTTACCTTGATTTGGGAGCAATTGATCAAGTTGAAGAACTCTCTCTATATATATAAAACCTATTATTAAACCCCTATTTGTGAATGACCTACATTACAATTCATAACATACAATTTCAGCAAAAATTACAACTTGATTTTCTCTTTTGGAAAATTCACTAAAAATGTACATTTTTATAAATTTTATGCAGATACTTGCTTGTATCAGAACATGTTGGAAAAATTTAATTGCAAACATAATTGCAGAAAATCACATTTATTTATTATTAATACATGCCTGCTAAATAAAGAAACACATCAACTAAATAGCTAAATTAAGAGAATAGATTCCCAACAATTTCTCAATAAATTACTCCACATTCTAACTTTGAAATTATTTCAGAAATGCTGGAAAAGTAATGGTGAGCTCACTCCAATCATTATTTTTATATGTGAAAAGACCAGCACTCTGTGGAAAGGGGAGAGAAGCGAACTGCCACAAACTGCTGAATGGTTTGTGCTGCTCTATTTTTAGCCTCACAGAAATAGAGGCTAATAGTTCACACAAGGTTCTGAGGAAGAGTCACTGAACCCAAAACATTAACTCTGATTTCTTTCCACAGATGCTATCAGACCTTCTGAGCTTTCCAACAATTTCTGTTTTTGTCTCTGATTTCCAGCATTGGCAGATCTTTCGGTTTTTATTGATTCTAATTCATCCTTTTCTCTTCTGGGTCATTTGCTCCATTTTTTCACCATCCTTAAAAGTAATTGCTGAGAGTCATATGGATCTACAATATAGAAAAAAAGCCATTTGGCCCATTGCATCTATGCCAGTCAAAAAAGAAAGTAACAATTCTAATCTCATTTTCTAGCCTTGTACGCCTTGCTTTGCAGGTGCACATCTGAATACCTTATAAATGTAATGATGGTGTTTACTTCTACCAATCTTAGAAGGAGTTAGTTCCAGGTTCCCACCACTCTCTGGGTGAAAAGGTTTTCCTCACATCTTCTCCAAATTTTCTGCAGCTTACATGAAATTTATGTCCCCAGCCACTGATCCCTCCATCAATGACTAACCTATTTATGCCATTCATAATTTTATGCATCTCAATCTCCTATACTTTAAGGTTAACAACCAGTTTGTCCAATCTCTCTTCATAACTAATACTCTCCAGCCCAGTCAATATCCTGATAAATCAGGAAACTAGAAAAATCAGGATACTGGCAAATCTACCTTAAGGTGATTGATTATTGACTCCATCATTTAGAAGGTCCCATAGGTCCTGTTAATGTCACCACACTATTAACAATTTAAATTTTACAGAAATATACAGCTCAAAGATATTACAAACTAAAAAGGAGGAACATATCCTGTCCAGGATATTCACCTTGAGATTATCCACTCCTCTGAATTCTGGACCATACTATTAATCCTCTACAGTCCAATTAGAGAATAACCCATGGACATTTACAAATATTTCCAACTGATTGTAGATGCAACCTTTGCTATTTCTTTTATCAATAGATAATGACATTCAGAAGGATAATTTTAACCAAACCTGTTCTGATGGAAATCGGTTCGATCGGATCAGCTTCCCAATTTACGCTCACCTGATTTTATGTTGAGTTTAAACGTAACTGAAAATGACTTTCTACCCCCTCTATAGTCTCTTCCTTCAGTCACAAATGCAGAAAAGTAATTTTAAACATTTTAGATCAATCACATTATTTTATTGCATAATAGCAAGTGAAGGAGACAACAAAAAAGGATGGAATCAGTGTTCTGTGACTTTTAATCATAGGAATCCAAACTTCCTTTTGAAACATAAAAAGGTGTTTGATTAGTATTAGTGAATGAAAACTTGTTTGATAGTTCATTTAGCATCAACAAGGAAATTACCAATGTGCTGTTTTCACTCTACTGTCAAACCTTCACTGAACAAAGTCTGTTACACTTCTGAAAATAAAGTATAGGATATTGGACTGAGACCAGCTGTGAGGAATTGATTTTTGTATCAGAAGATAATAATGTTTGTTTTCTGAATTTATATCAGATCAGTCAATATCTGACCTAGAAAGATGTGTTAACAGATAGTTTGGCATCTCTTAAAATATATGTTTTACCCAGCTCCTTAATAAGATATACCTCAGTGTGGAAAAGAAAATATCAGCTTGAAGCCAAGAATAGAATACATGTTACTTTTAGCTACAGATAGCTAACAGATTCGCAATCCTTTTTTGATTTTAAAACATTAGAATGACCTAATAAAACAAAATGATTATCAGGCACGCCAAAAAAATAAAAACTGATTTTAAAAGATTTCAAAATGAAAATAAAATAAACAACTTTTACTGAATAAGTTTACAGAAAAAGTAATGGAGGAAGAATAAATTTGAACGGTAATTCGATATTAATATTAAGACAAGATGAAATCAAGGAAAAGGAAGCCATTTTGAGCTTTGCTGCCTGGTTGGCAATGTGGTGTAGTAGGTTTCCTGGTCATGATAAAATGCTTCTGATTTATATCCAAGTAACAGAACAGACAAAAGCAAAGTGTTTAGCAAAATTATTTTGATCACCAAGACCTAACGCATACTTCCAATAGTTTTAAAGTTTTTATTTTTAAATTCTCTTCATTTGATCTCAACCTTTCTGCTTCTGCAATGATTGAGTGATTGGCTAGTGAAGAATGGAGAAAGTGAGGTCTGCAGATGCTGGAGATCAGAGCTGGAAATGTGTTGCTGGAAAAGCGCAGCAGGTCAGGCAGCATCCAGGGAACAGGAGAATCGACGTTTCGGGCATAAGCCCTTCTTCAGGAGGGCTTATGCCCGAAACGTCGATTCTCCTGTTCCCTGGATGCTGCCTGACCTGCTGCGCTTTTCCAGCAACACATTTCCAGTAGTGAAGAATGGAGGTTGTTTATAGTGATTTTGACTCATAAAATAATGTTAGATACCCATTTGTAACCCAAATAAAAATACTTCCCATTCTCAAGAAGAAAATAAAGCAATTATTTTACTAATTAGTTCTTTTTTTATTCTCTCTCCAGCCAATTTTTGCATCTAAATTGAAAATACATGATACCTGTGGTGTACACAATCTTCATGGCATGCCTGGAATACTTGGAGGTCTGGCTGGTATAATTGCATCTGCCATGGCCAGTGAAAATGTATATGGTCCAGGGTGAGTTTTGCTAAGGAACACAATTTATTGTGGTTGATTAAGTTCTACATTTTAAATACCGTGCACAGATTTTGGCCATTTATTTGGAAAAGCAACCTTTAACTACTGGGAATGGAATACTAACTGACACATTGTCCTATCTCTCTTGGACTGTGACCCCAACACCAACCATTAAGTTATTGAATGCTAAGACTGCAACTGATCTCATCTTCTCTGGAAATCTTCCCTCTACAGATTTCAGTCTCACTGTCACATAAACCCAAACAAGCTACTTTTTCTTCCTTTTCAAGATTTGCCATAGTAGACCCATCACTTCAGCTGGTTTGTCCCTCATAATTGACTTCTTAACAATGTTGTCCCCTCTTGTGTCATCTCTTTCTCAAATTCCACATGGTTCTAATGAAGCTTGATATATGCTTGAGAAATAGCATCAATTCAACACAATATAACATGGAATTCAATCATTTTCAATTGTAATCTTTTCTCCATTTTAGGAAATGATAACAATTACTAATCTTGCTCCTTTTCACATTCACACATCCATTCCAAACATCTTGGTTTCTTTATTTGTCCTATTACCACATTTTTTGTCTTGCACCATTATCCCTTGGCATTAAGAGTAGAAATTGAGATTTGTTTTTAAACTTTGCAATGAAATGACACTTTTCTATATATTTATATTCTCCACCTGTGAAGACTACATCTTTTCATGTCCTTTGATTTTATACTGTGGAGTAAATAAAAACAGAAGATATCGGTTTAAACCAAGAAGACTATGTAAAAAAGATGGCTGCAATTTTTGTGGAGCATATCGTGAATTGCACGCAACACTGCTTTCCCCTGGAACAGTGAGATGGAGAGTAGATACCTGGAACAAAGGGATTTGATCTGAAGGGGATAATTCCTTGGCAACATCTTGATTAACTCCTTCCCAAGTGACCGTGGCTTGTGTGAAGCCAGAACAGCAGAGAGCTATCTAATTTGCAAAGAGAACGCATAAACAAAATCTCTTTCTCTTATGAAGGTACAAGAAACAGTTAGCTGGCTTCCACTCTACTCACCTTCCTCTGCAAGTCATCTGTTGAAGGAGGAATAAAATACGCCTAGATATTGTGAAAGGATTAACACTCAACCAGTGAATGAAAGAGAGCATCAGTTTGCAAACAACCTTGTGCTAACAGCAAACAACTAAAAGAAACAAATCATTGCATCCTGTGTTCCAGATTAGTGCCATCAAACTGTGTTTTCTTGAATTTTTTCATTTTCCACTCTTAATATCAGTGTCTTGTCTGTCTTTGTGTGTCAGTATGTATGAAGGGGGAAATTTAGAAAAAGAGAAAGTTCATGTGTAGAGTTATAAGTTAGCAATTCACATTTCCTAATTTCAATTAATTAAAAGCAATTAATAATCAGCTACTTTCATATTAAGTACAGAAAAACTAGTGAGTTTTTTCTTTTAACTGGAGTTCATCAGTCAGGTAAATTGCAGACTTTACATAGTTTGACTAAATCTTTTCAAAACTGTAAATATTCCTGGAATAAGGGGACTTAATTTCCAGTGCACAATCCTAGTGAGTTAAATCACTATTTAATCTGGATGTTAAGCTCTTCCTCAGCTGAGTCAACAGCTGAATAGATATTTGGTGATTTAATAATCCCAATATTGCAGGAAGAAATTTGCACTATTGAAGTGCAATCTGGACTACAGTAACAATACTTTTTATTTTGCGGTGACTGCTTCTGGAACTGAGCTTCTGTCAAGCATTTTATCCAGTTGTGATTTGGCAGTAAACATTGACAACAGCTATCAGCTGGAGGTGAACCATGGATAGTAAGATTGTTTCGATGCTGTTTCCCAAGAAGGTGCAGGCTAAGGGAGGCCTAGGGCATTAGTTTGAGGCAGGAAGGGACCAGGGTTCAATTCCACCCTCGGGCAATTGTCTGTGTGGAGTTTGCACATTCTCCCTGTCAGTTCATGGGTTTCCTCCGTTAGTCCAAAGATGCGCAGTTGAGGTGGATTGGCCATGCTAAATTATTCGTAGTGTTTTGGTGGTGTAGGTTAGGTGGACTGGTCATGGAAAATGCAGAATTACAGGTATAGCATAGGGGGTAGGATTCTGTTTGGAAGGTCAGTGTGGACTCGAATGGCCTGCTTCCACACTGTAGGTATTCTATAGCTCAACATCTTGTTTGAATGTTTTGTGATCATGGTTCCTCTCTCAAAGTTTAAGAATGCATCTTTGTTCTGCTACATGTTGTACTTTATGCCAATACTGCTGCCTGTACATTGAGACACCTGTCTGGCTTCTCTCGGGCTGTCAGTGTCTGCACATACACTCAGCCTGAGGCTGCTTGCTCCTTATCTCTAAATAAGATTCTTCAACTTCTTATGTACAGTAACACTCCTTTAATGCCTTATTACATTGTAGATTACCAAAAACAACTTCTTCAACAGTGTCTAAGACTTCTCTCTTCACGCACACATTCAAGACTGTTGTGTCTTTTCTTAATGATGTCAGAGACAGGTCATCACATATCATGACATACATGAATCTTATTATATATTTTTCCCCAAGCTTCTCTCTACATTGATTTAGTCTACATTATTCCAGTAAGTTACTTTGCTTACTTGAAACTTCGTAATCACTACTGCCATGATTACAATCATTATAACCATTAGAATTGTTATGAGTAATATCCCCATCTCGACATCCTCTCAAGGTCAAAATCTCACAGCTTGAGATAGCTTGGAACTCTGACTGGAGATCCCAATCTGATTCGCTTGAGTTTAGCATTAAGTTGGTGTTGTTGTGCCACTCCAGAATTGTTAGCCTGCTCCGTACACTGTAGTAAAACATACTTGGTCTCAATTCTTGGCTCAAGTAAGATCAATACACCTTGTCTCTAAATGCCATTTCAGGTACTTTTACAAAATAAGATCTCAGTTGGCCTGTTTTTCTGATGACCATGGATTCTGACTTCTTGTTTCTCAACCAGACTTTCGATGCTGACTTTAAGGTTAACAGTGTGTTCACTCTGTGTTTTAGCAACTTTACTGTTTTCTATTTTTTCATAGTTGTATTATCATCTCCTAGTCCTAAGAAGACATTTCTCACTTATGATGATAATCTAAAATTGATACATCTGTTCTCAACCTCCACCCCATTAACAATTCCACCAGTTAATCTTGCACTGAAATTGAATTATATCTTAGAATGTCCCAGTCAACACCATCAGCATCCTTGGTTATATCCTTTTCAAGCTTCAGGAAAGTCTCATCAGAAGTGCCGGAATAGTAGTATAAAGTTGGGAAGGAGTTGACTTTTAAACCGCACAAAGTTTCATGGTTTTAGGTCAAAAATGAGCAAGGAAATCTTCTGCTGCTTATCCCCTACCACTCCTGCCACTAGGAACTCAGCTGGTCAAGTCCTAAAAGACATAAACGCTCGGTTGGTTCTACAGCAGGCAATGAGGGCATAAATAGGAAGGAAAATCAACTTGACCTCATATTCACTATCTACCTTTCACAAATGACATGCATGACAGTAATGGTAGATGTAACCACCGCACAGTCTTTGTGGAGATGAAGGCCTGGCTTGGCATTTAAGCTTCTACTGTGTTGTGGAATCCCACCACTATGCTAAATGGGATAGATTTCAAACAGAGCCAGCAATTCACAGCTCATGAGGCGCAGTGCATCATCGGATTGTAACCACAATTTGTCACCTCAAGGCCTAGCATTTCCTCAATTCCACCATAATTATCAAGCTGGGATAACAACCCTAATTCAAGGAAGACTGAGAAGAATATGCCAAAAGCAACAGCAGGCATACCTAAAATGTAGATGTCAACCTGATGAAGCTACAATACAGGACTAACTTCATGCCAAACAACAGAAGCAATAAGTGATGGACAGGGCTAAGTGATCCCATAACCAATCAATTAGGTCTAAGCTCTGCAGTCCTGCCACACTCATTGTGAATGGTGGTGGATAACTGAACAACTCATGAGAGGAGGAGGTTCAAGAGATTTCTCTAATTCAATGATGGGGGGGACTAGCAGATTAGTGTAAAAAGTAAGACTGAAGTATTTGCAACAATCTTAATTATAGACCATAATGCAGGAAAATGTTAAGCTTTTTGTTTTGATAGGAAGAATGAAAAAAGAGCAGAGTATTAATTAAATGGTGAATGATTGTGGAATTCTAAGGTGCAAAGAGTATTAAGTGGTCCAGCTAATAGGCAGGGATAGCACATGATCAGGAGAGCTCATTTTGGTTGTTTGTGATAAAGGAACTGTGATTTGTGGTAAAAACTGCTGGCAATCACAGCAAGCAGGCAGCATCCACGGAGACAAAACAAGCTAACTCTTCAGCAGAGTCATTGTCAGAGTGAAAACATTGTTTTAAAATGTTTAGGTGTTACCTTTTAAGAATGGAGATGCGGGGAATTCCTTTCTCTCAGAGAGTTGTGCAATGTTGGAGCTCTCTGCCTCAGAAGGCCATGGTGATGTGAATATTTTTAAAGTGGAAATGCATAGATTCTTGTGAGGTAGGGGGTGTCAAAAGTTTTTGGGGATAGATAAGAATGTGTATTCAGCACAGAGAGCAGCCATGAGCTTATTCAATGGTTCATTAGGCTTAAAACACCGAATGGCCTATTTTTGATCTTAATTCATATGTTTGTAACATGCACAATTTCTAATGTTTAACATTTTTGTTTGTTAGACTTATTCAAACTTTCCCAACTGGAAGATCTGGTATCGTACAGGCTGGATATCAAGCTGCTGGATTAGGTGTATCCCTTGGTGTGGCCCTTATTGGAGGGACTATCACAGGTCAGAAACCACAACACTACCAATAATAATTTGTTCTGTGAATAGTTTAATCACAAATACACTTTCAGTATGATGTACTCTCAAAAGTTAATCTGACAATCAACCAAGTCGAAAAAGAATGTTGTATAGTAATCAGTAACTCGGTTTTAATTTTGATGGAGGCCAAAGATCCAGTTGTTACACCTTGTAAATTTTTAATATATAAAGCTGGGTTCACCAATTGAAATTAATTATGACAATTATTCAAACTGTCTTGTTTTCTTGGCCTGATATTCTTATTGTCAAGATGGTGATATGTAATTACTGGTTACTTCACCTGCAACCGTAAAAGCTGTGAAATCTGCCAGTACACCACCACCCTCACCCCCATCCAGGCCCCAAACAATCCTTCCACACGAGACAGAGGTTCACCTGCCTCTCCTCCAACCTAGTTTACTGTGTCTGATGCTCCCAATGTGGTTTTCTCTATACTGCGGAGACAAAACGTAAACTCCGGGCACATTTTGCTGAGCATCTCAGCCGGGCTTACAGGGGCTAACCTGATCTCCTAGTCACCACCCATTTTACTTCCTTTTCCCACTCCCTTTCCGACATGACCATCCTTGGCTTCCTCCATTGCCACAGCGAATCAAATCACAAATATAAGGAACAACAACTCATCTTCCTCCTGGGCAGCCTACAGTCCGGAGGACTCAATATTGAGTTCTCCAATTTCAAATAACCTCCCTTCCCATTCCCCAACTCCCTTCCCAGCCCTTCCCTTTCCCTTCCATTCCTCTAATCAATCCTGTCTTCCAGCTACCAACCATTTTCAGTTCTCCCATCGACCAACCAGGTTGTACCCTCTACCTGTGTTCACCTATCCCTACCTCACAAACCACTCCCCAACACCCCACCCCATTATCTGAAACTCCCCTTACACCCACCCCCAATCCTCAAGAAGGGTTACACCCAAAACATTGACTTCTCCACCTCCTGATGCTGCCTAGCTGGCTGTGTTCTTCCAGCTTCCTGTTTGTCTACTTTGGATTCCAGCATCTGCAGTTTTTTTTTGTCTCAAACAATATAGCTCCTAGCATCATGTTTGGCTGGAATTAAGAATTGTACATTGAAATGTGGGATAAGAAGATATATATTCAATTTCCAACTGAAAATACATTAGTCACATAATTTTGAGTTGGAAGTCATGTATTCAATCAAATTTTGTAACATGAATGAATAACTGACTATAACAAGTGGACCTACCCCAATGATACATTCTGCTTAGCTTTCATTGTATTTCCTTGTTCACCACAAATAAAGCACATTGACTATTTTATTGAGCAAATGTATGAGTTGGAACGTTCTTTGTCAGCCAGACCTGCAATGGAACAGCTTCCCTCTGTTAGAAGATTCTATGTGTATGTTCTTGGCAAGATCAAAGAAATCATACTTATTCCAAGGGACTACCATACATCCACACATGATCTGAAGTAGGCAGTCATAGTATACAGTAGCTAGCAAATCAAATGCACTCATTAAAAGAACTTGTACAAATTATTCCAAATTAGAATATTTACAAGAAGTGAGGAATTCAGACCAGACTAGATTTGGATGATTTTCAGCCCAAACTTTTCTAAATTAGGTGCAGAATGTCAGAATGTCTTTCTGTACATGTATAATAATAGCTTTTATTTTTTTTAATCTTATTGTGGTTTTCTTAAAAGGGCATATGTACTTAGAATCCCTACAGTGTGGAAACAGGCTACTTAACCCAACAAGTCCACACTGACCCTCCAAAGAGTAACCTACCCAGAGCCATTTCCCTACTACTCGACATTTACCCCTTATTAATGCACCTAATTTACACATCCCTGAACACTATGGGCATTTTAGCATGGCCAGTTCAGCTAACCTGCATATAATCCATCCATCTTTGCTATGTCTATCCTTTTACTACAAAAGAGGTCATCATAAGTGAATGTTAATTATACAAAAATATGCATCCATTCACATTGTTTAATAAATGTTTTAAGAGTGTCCAATTTCCTACACTATCTCATTTGGGTCTAATCCTATGCTCAGCATTTTTCATTAATCAACAAATCAATATTTGACTTCCACAGTTTTCCATTAGAGTGAACAGAATATTATGTCAGTAACTTATCATTCAAAGGACTGATAACTATTTATAAAGTTTGCAAAAATATTATTCAGAAGGAAAATTTTAATTAACTAAGAACTAACTACATTTCCATACACAATGAAGTTATCTCCCTTTACTATATGGAAAATTAATGTCCTAAAGAAACAGATAAATAATTATACTGTTCCTCTCTTCACAGGTTTCATTCTATGCATTTCTTTTTGGGGACAGCCACCAGATCAAAATTGTTTTGATGATGACATTTATTGGGAGGTATGAAACGGTTACATATTCATATAAAATTTTATATGAGAATACATTCTTTTTGTCTGTATTCACAATTTATAAGTCAATTCTTGCATTTAAATTGCTGATGCACTTACCTTATGCTTTTAATACTTCACATTTGGTATTGTCTTTAACATGTCTTGAGTTTTGAATCTCAGAAATGATTATTTAATAGATCAGTGCTAATTTCTGCTGAAGAAAAATCACCGGAGAGATGGTAGGATAATGGTATTCATCTGTAATACAACTGCAACCGGCAATCAGTCCACCTATGGACTTATGTTCAACTACTCCATACATGACTCAAGAACACACAATGTGGAAATTAAATACAAACCCTTCAAATATATTTAAGGTTGAGATCATGCATATAGATATGCATCAATTGTGCAATCCATTCTAAAGCTGCACTCAGCTCACTGTGCAAGATATGAATTGCATACAGTAATTCTAAATTATTGTTATTCCTTGATCCTCACATTATTTTATTTGTAAAAATCTAATCACACTATTACATAATGAGGTAACTAAATAAGTTATTCTCAAGCAGAAGATCTAATGTAGACAGGATCCAAATGTATGGTTTTACACAACGGTTCCCTATTCAAATACAAAATTTTGATTAAGTGCTCCATTATTGTGCATGTGAGACATAAACTCAATTCCTCTATGATAACATTAGCCATAACCATCCAATTCAGGAATAAAATTGTTGTAAACTGACAGCATAAATGAAAAGTTCAATTAATTTGCACAATCAAGCTTTATTTTTTTCTCTTTCATAATGGTGATTCTTTTACTCATTTGCAGTTGCCAGATGGTGAAACTGAAAATGAAAATCTACTTTCATCAGAACATGGAAGGCAGAACATTAATGCTGAAGCATGAACCAACATGATTTTTTTAAACACAGACATCAATATTTAGAGCCAACCAAAAAGAAATCAGAAACACTAATATTTCGTCCAGAATATTTTATATAGAATAGTCTATTTAAATGAATAACAAAAGAAATCTGAAAATTATATTAGAATTTACTTGCTGTCCTTTACAAAATATTTTGTAAAGTAAAATAATCTGATAAAAAGACGAAGTATGTATCCCTATTGATAATATCCAAGCTTTTTTCTATTTCTTTTTATTCATATAATTTTCTAGTGCCCCATTTGATTTGCTTATACATAACACCTAGAATTCTCCCTTTTTTTATTGTAGTTGCAGAAAGGCATGATGTCAAATGATTGTGGATTCAAAGACACTGCAGGACTCAAACTTACTTGTAGTCAATTAAATACCAAAAGAGTGTGCCATTGCCAAAAGTTTATTGGTATAGATTCTTGATAATCATGGAAATGAAAGTTTATCGGGGTAAGCAAAAATATGATGTGAGATTATTAAATGATGAAGCAAGCATGAGGGAATGAGTGGTCTAGTGCTCCTAGTTCGAATGTGCATACATATGTTCATGAAGTTAAAAATCACACAACACCAGGTTATAGTCCAACAAGTTTAATTGGAAGCACACTAGCTTTCGGTACGAAGCTCCTAATCACCTGATGAAAGAGCGTCGCTCCGAAAGCTAGTGTGCTTCCAATTAAACCTATTGGACTATAACCTGGTGTTGTGTGATTTTTAACTTTGTACACCCCAGTCCAACAGTGGCATCTCCAAATTATGTTCATGAAGATTTTCAGGTATGTTAAACTAAGATACTATCTGGCTTGTCTCATAGATTCTGTAGCACTTATTGAAGAAATATAGGGAGTTCTCTCAGTTTTCAAACTAATGTTAATGCATTAACCAATACCACTAAAACAAAGTATTTAATTATTCATGTGAGCGTTGTTTGTGAGGCTTCACTGTGATGTAGATTTGTCTAACATAAGATACATAAGAACAGTGACTATGTCTCATATATAAAAAAAACCTATTATTACTTGTAGGATATTTGGGATATTTTGAGCATACAAAAGGCACTATGTGAATGACAATTTTTTCTTAGCTACATAACACATATTAGAGCAATGGGATAGATACAAAAGTTAATCTGTGTTCTTCAAGTAAGGAGTAGAAGATAGCAAAATGTTCTCAAAGCTGTCCAGTATCCAAAGGTCACATTGGGAAGTGCACATATAAGGACAGAACTGGGCTTGCTTATAATTCTTGTATGGTCAAGTAACCTACTAAATTACTGGACTTAGATGTAGAATGGGTACTTCTGGATACTGGAGAGGTTGATATTTAAGAAAGTTGTTTTTCCTTGGTGTGAAACTTTAATAGAATAATCATTCAAGTTTGAAATTGGTGAACAAACTAAGATCAAAAAAGCAAGATTGCTTTATAGCATTGGTACTGACAAAACCTTTCCTACACAAATTCATTTCCAGAATAAATTACTTTTTGGGTAACATGGTGAAATGTTCCTACGTGCTTAAGAAGAGTGCAGGAGAAATTAGTCAGATAACTAAATCCTTGGTTAAAGAGATAAGCTTTAAGGAATGTCTTACAGAACAATAGAAAACAAGCTGGAGAGATTTAGAGAATTGCAAGGTTTACTGCCTTGACAGCTGAAGGGAGCTGGTGTTGAGGTGATGAACAAGAGGACCAAATTGGTTGAAAACAGAATTCTTGGATGGTTTTAGGACTCCAGGAGATCACACAGTTAGAGAAGAATGAAGGATTTGAACAGGAGGATAAAACATTTCAATTTAAAGCAAGTACTAGACACAGTGAAAAGACTATTATAAGCTATTTCAATAATTAATATAATTTGCAGCTTTCAAGACCTATGCGCCTATGGGTAGTATAAGGCATTTACAAAATGTGCAGCAGGAAATAGAGTTGAAATATATATGGAAACAAAAAGATGCACAGAAAGCTACAAACCAATTATCTTGCAGGTGCAAAATTCCATAAAAATGCATGACAAAATAATCTTTTTTTATATTGGTGAGCAACAACAATCAACAATAACCACACTTTCGGCACATATTCAAAAAATGGAAAAAATAACAGCACTCTATTCTTTATTCTGTGCAACATTCCACGAGACCTTTATTACAGAGTTATGAATCTAATATTTTTAATTTCTAAGAACAAGTATTTTGTACACCCTGTGCAATTTATCAAATGCTTGCATCAGATTATATTATGTAAGTACTCACAGTGTCTCTGCAAGAAAAATACATAGAAACAAAAAGTAACAGATGGCACAAAATATATCATATAGTTTGTGAAAGAAAAACTTAAATGTGTGCTTAATAGTTTTTACAAGAAATGTGTTTTCTGCTTTTGTGGAGAATTTCTCACATTTTTATTGCCTTGTTTATTTTCTACAATTGATTTATAATACAATAAAATTTATAATGAAAAGTATGGCAGTCATGTCATTGTTGTATTTGACAAAAGGCTCAAATGCTGTGAGTTGAAGTTCTACATCTAAAACAATAAGGCAAGACTCAATAAATTTAATAGTTTATTGTAAACTTACAGTACAGGAGGAGTCCATTTGACCAATCACACCTCTGTCAAGCTCCAGCAAAATGATGGATGATATCTCATGAAAAACCTGTCACCCATATTTGGACTGACCTCGATATGATGTCAGTTCCATATTACATGGTTGACTTTAATGGCTTCTAATGTGACCAAGCAAACCACCCACTATTACATTGCACAGTAGTGCAGAATCAGGTAGTGATTAATTAATCAATAATACTTGATGGTAAAGAATATTAAGAGGGTGGCACAGTGGTTCAGTGGTTACTACTACTGCCCCACAGTGCCAGCAACCTTGGGCAGCTCAGGTGTGGAGTTTGCACATTCTCCCATGTCTGGATGTGTTTCATCCAGGTGCTCCAGTTTCCTCCCACAGTCCAAAGATGCGCAGGTTAGGTAGATTGGCTATGCAAAATTGCCCAGTGTCCAGGGATATGCAAGCTATGTGGATTAACCATAGGAAATGCAGGGTTACTAGGATAGGGTAGGGGGTTGCAATGCTCATCTGAGGGTCAACGTGGACTCAATGGGCCAAATGGAGGAGGCTCTGGGTAAACAATAGTAATGTATTTCAATTTCCATCATCAAGCAGAGCATGATAGTGTCACAATTGACCAAGCCAGTTTCAAAGATTTGGTCCCAACTGATACTGAGCCAGATGAACAACACTTGGAAACACTTGGCTTGTCTTTGAAAGTAAATAGAAAACTGTGAACATCGGGTTGTATCAGTGGTCATAGAAACAAAGGCTCCCTTTAGACAGTGCTCAGACTGAGGATTTTTGATAAGGGATAGTATTACAACTGTGCTGAGGGATGATATTCCTGGAAATACATCCAGGGAAGTCAGTTGGGTGGAACTGAGAAATAAGAAAGGGATGATCACCTTTCGGGATTGTATTATAGACTCCCTGATAGTCAGAGGGAAATTGAGAAACAAACTTGTAAGGAGATCTCAGCTAACTGTAAGAATAATAAGGTGGTTATGGTAGGGTATTTTAACTTTCCAAACATAGACTGGGACAGCCATAGTGTTAAGTGTGTACAAGAACATTTTCTGATTCAGTATGCGGATGTACCTACTAGAAAAGGTGCAAAGCTTGACCTACTCTTGGGAAATAAGGCAGAGCAGGTGACTGAGGTGTCAGTAGGGGAACACATTGGGGCCTATGACCATAATGCTATTTGGTTTAAAATAGTGATGGAAAAGTATAGACCAGATCTCAAAGATGAAGTTCGAAATTGGAGAAAGGCCAATTTTGACAGCATTAGGCAAGAACTTTCAAAAGCTGATTGGAGGCAGATGTTCGCAGGTAAAGGGACGGCTGGAAAATGGGAAGCCTTTAGAAATGAGATAACGAGAATCCAGAGAAAGTATATTCCTGTCAGGGTGAAAGGGAAGGCTGGTAACTATAGGGAATGCTGGATGTGTAAAGAAATTGAGGGTTTGGTTAAGATAAAGAAGGAAGCATATGTCAGGTAGAGACAGGATAGATCGAGTGAATCCTTAGAAGAGTATAAAGAAAGTAGGAGTATACTTAAGAGGGAAATCAGGAGGGAAAAACGTGGACATGAGATAGCTTTGGCAAATAGAATTCAGGAGAATCCAATGGGGTTTTACAAATATATTAAGGACAAAAGGGTAACTAGGGAGCGAATAGGGCCCCTCAAAGATCAGCAAGGCGGTCTTTGGGTGGAGCCACAGAAAATGGGGGAGATACTAAATGAATATTTTGCATCAGTATTTACTGTGGAAAAGGATATGGAAGATATAGACTGTAGAGAAATAGATGGTGACATCTTGCAAAATGTCCAGATTACAGAGGAGGAAGTGCTGAATGTCTTGAAACGGTTAAAGGTGGATAAATCCCCAGGACATGATCAGGTGTACCCGAGAACTCTGTGGGAAGCTAGAGAAGTGATTG
>NC_057712.1:58430747-58440016 GCF_004010195.1 Chiloscyllium plagiosum
TTTTTGTCATTTACATAAATGATTTGGATGCGAGCATAACAGGTACTGTTAGTAAGTTTGCAGATGACACCAAAATTGGAGATGTAGTGAACTGCGAAGAAGGTTACCTCAGATTACAACAGGATCTTGACCAGATGGCCAATGGGCTGAGAAGTGGCAGATGGACTCAGATTATGTGAGGTGCTGTATTTTGGGAAAGCAAATCTTAGCAGGACTTATCCACTTAATGGTAGGGTCCTAGGGAGTGTTGCTGAACAAAGAGACCTTGGAGTGCAGGTTCATAGCTCCTTGAAAGTGGGGTCGAAGGTAGATAGGATAATGAAGAAGGCATTTAGTATGCTTTCTTTTATTGGTCAGAGTATTGAGTACAGGAGTTGGGAGGTCATGTTGCGGCTGTACAGGACGTTGATTAGGCCACTTTTGGAATATTATGTGCAACTCTGGTCTCCTTCCTTTTGGAAAGATGTTGTGAAACTTGAAAACGTTCAGAAAAGATTTACAAGGATGTTGCCAGGGTTGGAGGATTTGAGCTGTAGGGAGAGGCTGAACAGGCTGGGACTGTTTTCCCTGAACCAATGGAGGCTGAGGGGTGACCTTACGGAGATTTACAAAATTATAAGGGGCATGGATAGGATAAATAGACAAAGTCTGTTCCCTGGGTTGGGTGAGCCCAGAACTAGAGGGCATAGGTTTAGGGTGAGAGGGGAAAGATATAAAAGAGACCTAAGGGGCAACTTTTTCACACAGAGGGTGGTACGTGTATGGAATGAGCTATCAGACGAAGTGGTTGAGGCTGGTACAATTGCAACATTTAAAAGGCATTTGGACGGGTAAAGAATAGTAAGGGTTTGGAGGGATATGGGCCGGATACTGGCAGGGACTAGATTGGGTTGGGATACCTGGTTGGCATGGACAGGTTGGACCGAAGGGTCTGTTTCCATGCTTTACGTCTCTATGACTCTAAAACTGTGGCTGACAAAGTCAAAAGAATGGAGGTTTGATTGCTGTCTGATTATCCTCCCATTATCAATTTATTGAAAGTTCAGAGAATAGAATCTCAGTTATATGAATTAAGTCAATATTGCTTGGAGCCTACTGGAAGTTGTTTGCATTAACCAGCGTCTTCAGAAACCATGCCAAATAAAGTTCTATGTGAATTGTCCAGTTACAGCTTCCATTTTTCTTCTTAAATTTAACTGTCCTTATCCTTTAATTGCCTGATTTTCTCTCTGACTTTGTCTGAATGGGGTCTAGAATTGAAGAAGAATTAGTTTAATTCATAGGTGTCAATTAGTGTGTTTTGAGAAGATTTGTAGTTCAGGTTGAGATTCTGGATGTATAGAGAAAACAAGCAAAACTAATGTCGTTTACAAAATACCTTGCAAGAACTGTAACAAACACTACACTGGACAAACTGGTGGAAAACTAGCTACCAGGATACATGAATATCAACTAGCCACAAAAAGACATGACCCACTCTCACTAATATCCTTACATATGGATGAGGAAGAACACCATTTTGATTGGGACAACACATCCCATCCTGGGACAAGCCAAACAGAGACATGCTCAAGAATTCACCCACCAGTCCCAGTAATGTATATCAGTCTCAAGTATGTTTAACATGTCTAACTTCTCAATCAATCTTTTCACTCAAGCATCTTTTCTGGAAGTGGTTTTATTGCTGTCCTTATTTCCAGGTACCCAACACTCTATGGGTGAAAATATTTCTCCTTAAACCCCCTCTAAACCTCTGGCCCCTTACCTGAAGTCTATGTTTCCTGGTTATTGACAAATCTCTACCAGGAGGGAAAATTCATTCCTAACTATGCCCCTGATAACTTTGTATACCTCGATTAAGACCCCCTCAGCCTTCTCTGCTCCAAGAAAAACAACCCTAGTCTCTCAATATTTAAGATCTTCAGCCCAGGTCAACATTCTGGTGAATCTTTCTCTGCACCATCTATCGTGCATCACATATACTGTGGTGGCCAGTTTATACATGATATATATGTATAATTTTAACACCAAAACTACAGACAATATTCCTGGTCTGGCCTAATCAACCTCTATTCAGCTCCACAATAACCTCCCAGCTCTATCATCCTGCGCCTACACCAAACAATAAGGACATTGCCTGACTTTTAAACACGGCCAGCTCCCTTGCTCTGCGACAACTTATCATTCATATGCCCCACGTGTTCATTGGCTGAGGGAGGAATGACCGTTGTGATCATGTGACCGTATGGGCTGTGATTGGTTCCGGGATTCCTCACCCACTCTCGGCCGGCGGGACCTGTTCCCCTTGGCGACATGTTGCGAGGATGGCGAGCGTGTCGTTTATGGAGGCTGTGGTCCTCCGTTGAGGTGGTGCCTTACCGCGGCCGGCACGGACTGCACCCCGAATGGGTCGCTTTGGCCGAGAAGCAGCTGAAGGGCAAAAAAGCTGAAGATCTGATATGGAAAACGCCGGAGGGAATCGCCATCAAGCCCGTTTATACCAGTCGGGACACGGCGGATCTGCCCGAGGAGCTGCCGGGCAAGTGGCCTTACACCCGGGGTCCCTACCCCACCATGTACACCTATAGGCCGTGGACCATCCGGCAGTATGCCGGCTTCAGTACGGTCGAGGAGAGTAATCGCTTTTACCGGGATAACATCAAAGGTCAGCTTGGCCCTCCCCGCGGGGGTGATCACGGCACCGGGAATGGGCGATGCGAGATTTGCGGGGTTACTAGGTCACTGTGTGGGGGTTACTGGCCCATTAGGCAGGGGCTGTTTGGGGTATACCGGGTCACCGGGCAGGGGCTGTGCGGGGGTTACTGGCCCATTTGGCAGGGACTATGCGGGGGTTACTGGCCCATTAGGCAGGGGCTGTGCGGGGGTTACCGGGTCACCGGGCAAGGGCGGGGGTTCAGATGTAAACATTGGATGTCGTCATCTAACCGACTGTGACGTCACTCGGCTGGGTAATAGTATCCTTGTTGTGGTGTGTAGTCTGCACCCAGACTCTAACTAAATCCGGCTACTTTCCAAATGCACCCCAACCTTCTGCCCTGTTCTTAATATTTAGCTATTTGTATTCTAAGCACTTCACAATTGCAGTACCTACAAAGACATACGTTGTGCATATGGGAAACATTTGGAAAGTTATATGAAATATTTTTACTCCAATCTATCCAGTTTAATGTTCTACTAGCTTAATCTGAGTAGAGAGTTAAAAATCACACACCACCAGGTTATAGTCCAACAGGTTTAATTGGAAGCACACTAGCTTTCGGAGCAACGCTCCTTCAAGTGGTAGTGGAGGGCTCAATCCTAACACAGAATTTATAGCAAAAATTTACAGTGTGATGTAACTGAAATTATACATTGAGAAATTGATTGTCTGTTAAGCCTTTCATCTGTTAGAATACAGTGATAGTTTCACTTCTTTCATATGTAAATCACAAAACCTTTTTTTTAAAAGTTGCATTCTCGGGTTAGCTCTTAACAGTGGTAATAGCTAGGCAATATGTTGAAGGTGTTGGCCCCCTGCGTTCTCTGTCTATGCCATGATGTTTAGATTAATTCTAATCTAAAAAGTGAGATAATGGAGATTTACATAAATTCATGCAGCTTTTGAGCAAAGTACAATGTAACCCTGCAAGTACAAATTCACCCCACAAAATATGTGTGCATGTGGGTCTTTGTCTGTGTGTGTGTGTCTGTCTGTCTATCTGTCTGGGTTGGGGGTTGTGAGTGTGAGAAAGTGTATGTGTGTGTGTGTGTAGTGAGTGCAGAGTGTCTTAAGTCTGTGTGGGGGTGCATGTGGAAGTGTGTCCGTGTGTATGTGTGTATAGGAGTGCCTGTGTGTGTATGTATAGTGCAATGGTGGTCACCTTTAGTGTGACATGAACCCAAGGTCCCGGTTGAGGTCCTCCCTATGGGTACCGAACTTAGCTTTTTAGATTAGATTAGATTACAGTGTGGAAACAGGCCCTTCGGCCCAACAAGTCCACACCGACCCGCCGAAGCGAAACCCACCCATACCCCTACATTTACCCCTTACCTAACACTATGGACAATTTAGTATGGCCAATTCACCTGACCCTGCACATCTTTGGACTGTGGGAGGAAACCGGAGCACCCGGAGGAAACCCACGCAGACACGGGGAGAACGTGCAAACTCCACACAGTCAGTCGCCTGAGGCGGGAATTGAACCCGGGTCTCTGGCGCTGTGAGGCAGCAGTGCTAACCACTGTGCCACCGTGCCGCCCACTCAGCCTCTGCTCGGCCACTTTTCTCTGCTGCCTGTCCCGAAGTCCACCTTGGAGGATGGTCACCCAAAGGTCCGAGGCTGAATGTCCTGGACCACTGAAGTGTTCCCCAACTGGGAGGGAACCCTCCCGTCTGTCGATTGTTGTGTGGTGCCCATTCATCTGTTGTCGTAGCCTTTGCTCGATTTCCCCAATGTACCATGTCTCTGGGCATCCTTGCCTGCAACGTATAAGGTAGACAACGTTGGTTGAGTCATATGAGTACCTGCCATGTACAAGGTGGGAGGTGTCCCCACATGTAATGGTGGTATCGATGTCCACACTCTGACATGTCTTGCATCGCCTACCATGACAGGGTTGTATGGAGTTGTCCTGAGAGCTGGGCAGCTTGCTATGAACAACAATCTGTTTGAGGTTTGGCGGTTGTTTAAAGGCAAGTAGTGGAGGTGTGGGGAAGGTCTTGGTGAGGTGCTCATCCTCATTGATGTGTTGCAGTCACGAAGAACATGGCGTAGTTTTTCAGCTCCTGGGAAATACTGAACAATGTTGTAACTCCATTTGTGTCACCTGATATTCCTTTCTAATATTGGCAATGTCTCTGTTATTGACGAAATGTTAATGCCTTACTTATTCAGCTAATGCTTAAGGACCCCCCTGACCTCGCTACTGCAAGTTCTACCAAACAAAATACCCCACTAGCTGCTTCCCATTTTCACATACTGCAGAGACTATCTGATTCCCCAGTCATGTATTCATTGATTTATTCTAGCTTGCAACTTCCTGTCAATAGACAGTAGGTGCAGGAGTAGGCCATTTGTCCCTTTGAGCCAGCACCACCATTCATTATGATCATGGCTGATCATCCAAACTCAGTATCCTGTTCCTGCCTTATCCTCATATCCCTTGATTCCATTACCTTTAAGAGCTCTGTTCATCTCTTTCTTGAAAGACTTGGCCTCCACTGTCTTCTGGGGCAGACCATTCCATACTACTCTCTGGGTGAAAAAGTTTCTCCTAAACTCTGTTCAAAATGGCCTGCTCCTTATTTTTAAACTGTGTCCCCTGGTTCTGGACTTCTCCATCAGTGGAAACATGTTTCCTGCCTCCAGAGTGTCCAATCCTTTAATAATTTTATGTGTCTCAATGAGATCCCTTCTCATTCTTTTAGACTCAAGTATATACAAGCCCAGTTGCTCCAATCTTTCAACATATGAGTCCCGCCATTCCGGGAATTGACCTCATGAATCTACGCTGCACTCCCTCAATAACCAGAATGTCCTTTGTCAAATTTGAAGACCAAAACTGCACACAATACTCCAGGTGTGGTCCCACCAGGGCTCTGTAGGCCCTGCAGAAGGACCTCTTTGCTCCTATACTCAATTCGTCTTGTAATGAAGGCCAGCATGCCTTTAGCTTTCTTCACTACCTGTTGTACTTGCTTGCATGGTTGCTTTCATTGACTGATGTACAAGAACACCTAGATCTCGTTGTACTTCCCTTTTACCTAATTTGACTCCATTTAGATAGTAATCTGCCTTCCTGTTCTTGCCACCACACATTTATCCACATTAAACTGCATCTGCCATGTATCCGTCATTCCAAAAGGGACCCGTTTATCACTATTCGTTGCTTCCTGTCAATCAGCCAATTTTCAATCCAAGTCAGTACCTTGCCCCCAATACCATGTGCCCTGTT
This sequence comes from Chiloscyllium plagiosum, assembly GCF_004010195.1. Classification (NCBI taxonomy): domain Eukaryota; kingdom Metazoa; phylum Chordata; class Chondrichthyes; order Orectolobiformes; family Hemiscylliidae; genus Chiloscyllium; species Chiloscyllium plagiosum. The sequence continues at coordinate 58,436,703 of NC_057712.1, forward strand.
AGATTCTGGGTAATCCAAGATGGAGGACGTGAAAAATTTCTGGCTGTAAGAGCTGCTCCTTTTTTCTTTTGAGGTATTTTAGGTGTTGGAGGTGATTTCCTCGAATTCCAGGAGCAGCAATTACTGTTTTATATGCTGTTGCATTGTTTTGGAACTTTGGGGGAAAAAAAAGTCAAGACAACAGCAGTTTAAAAGGGAGAAGAGCAAACAAAGAAAGCACATGGTGAGGACAGTGCAGGAGAGAGAGAGAAAGAGAAAACCTGCACAGTTACTGCCTTTGCTGTTTGAATTCGTGTATCGCTGGACATCGGAGTGCATCTGGGGAAAATTAACAAAGAGTGAAATTCACAACTAAGCTTGGAGGAACTGTTGGGCGAAGTTCACAGCACAGAATCAGATAAGTTAATTGTTGTTTTAAGTCTGTCCAATAGAAAGGCTGCAGTAGTGGGTACAGTGGATTCTTTCTTGATTATATGTTTTTGGAGATAAGTCTCTTGATTAAACTTAAAATATAAGCCATAGCTATGAATTTAACCTGGGGCAGTGTTTGTAGAGGAATAAGACGGTGTTATTTTCTGGGTCTGTAGATTGTGAAGGAGCAAAAATCGCCTTTGCAGTGATATGTACTTCTTGTCAGATATGGGAGTTTAAAGAGAGTTTAAGAGTTACTGCAGATTATGTCTGCCATAAATGCTGTTGGATGCAAATCTTATCAGATCGAGTGGATCGTTTGGAGAGACAAATAGAAGCGATGGGGAATTTGAAACAGCTACAGTATGTGATGGATGGTAGTTATAGAAAGGGGGGAAAGTCTAAGATACAGTCACATATGTGGGTTAACTCCAGGAAAGGTAAGAGAGGTAGGCAGCTAGAGCAGGAGTCTTTTGTGGATATACCCATTTCAAACAGGTATGCTGTTTTGGAAAATGTAGGGGGTGATGGATTCTCAGGGGAACGTAGCACAAACAGCCAAGTTTCTGGTATTGAGACTGGCTGTAATGCAACGAGGGGTACGTCGGCTTCCAAGCGATCAATTGTGTTAGGGGATTCTATAGTCCGAGGTATAGACAGACGTTTCTGTGGCCAGCAGAGAAAAAACAGAATGGTGTGTTGTTTCCCTGGTGCCAGGATCAAGGATGTCTCAGAGAGGGTGCAGAATGTTCTCACGGGGGAGAGGGGCCAGCAAGAGGTCATTGTCCACATTGGAACCAATGACAATGGAAGGGAAAAGGTTGAACTCTGAAGGGAGATTACAGAGAGTTAGGTAGAATTTTAAAAAGCAGGTCCTCAAGAGTAGTAATATCTGGATTACTCCCAGTGGTATGAGCTAGTGAGGGCAGGAATAGGAGGATAGAGCAGATGAATGCATGGCTGAGGAGCTGGTATATGGGAGAAGGATTCACATTTTTGGATCATTGGAATCTCTTTTGGGATAGAAGTGACCTGTACAAGGAGAACGGATTGCATCTAAATTGGAAGGGGACTAATATACTGGCAGGGAAATTTGCTAGAACTGTTTGGGAGGATTCAAACTAGTAAGGTGGGGGATGGGACCCAGGGAGATAGTGAGGAAAGAGATAAATCTGAGACGGGTACAGCAGAGAACAGAGGTAAGTCAAACAGTCAGGGCAGGCAGGGACAAGGTAGGACTAAACTGCATTTATTTCAATGCAAGGGGCCTAACGGGGAAGGCAGATGAACTCAGGGCATGGTTAGGAACATGGGACTGGGATATCATAGCAATTACAGAAACATGGCTCAGGGATGGGCAGGACTGGCTGCTGAATGTTCCAGGATACAAATGCTACAGGAAGGATAGAAAGGGAGGCAAAAGAGGAGGGGGAGTGGCATTCTTGATAAGGGATAGCATTACAGCTGTGCTAAGGGAGGATATTCCTGGAAATACATCCAGAGAAGTTATTTGGGTGGAACTGAGAAATAAGGAAGGGATGATCACCTTATTGGGATTGTATTATAGACACCCCAATAGTCAGAGGGAAATTGAGAGACAAACTTGTTAGGAAATCTCAGCTATCTGTAAGAATAATAGAGTGGTTATGGTAGGGGATTTTAACTTTCCAAACATCATCTGGGACTGCCATAGTGTTAAAGGTTTAGATGGAGAGAAATTTCTTAAGTGTGTACAAGACAATTTTCTGATTCAGTATGTGGATGTACCTACTAGAGAAGGTGCAAAACTTGACCTACTTTTGAGAAATAAGGCAGGGCAGGTGACTGAGGTGTCAGTGGGGGAACACATTGGGGCCAATGACCATAATTCTATTCGTTTTAAAATAGTGATGGAAAAGTATAGACCAGTTGAAGCTCTAAATTGGAAAAAGGCCAATTTTTGACTGTATTAGTCAAGAACCTTCGAAAGCTGATTGGAGGCAGATGTTCGCAGGTAAAGGGACGGCTGGAAAATGGGAAGCCTTCAGAAATGAGAAAACAAGAATCCAGAGAAAGTATATTCCTGTCAGGGTGAAAGGAAAGGCTGGTACGTATAGGGAATGCTGGATGACTAAAGAAATTGAGGGTTTGGTTAAGAAAAAGAAGGAAGCATATGTCAGGCACAGGCAGGATAGATCGAGTGAATCCTTAGAAGAGTAGAAAGGAAGTAGGAGTATACTTAAGCGGGAAATCAGGAGGGCAAAACGAGGACATGAGGTAGCTTTGGCAAATAGAATTCAGGAGAATTCAAAGGGGTTTTACAAATATACTAAGGACAAAAGGGTAACTAAGGAGAGAATAGGGCCCCTCAAAGATCAGCAAGGCGGCCTTTGTGTGGAGCCACAGAAAATGAAGGAGATACTAAATGAATATTTTGCGTCAGTATTTACTGTGGAAAAGGATATGGAAGATATAGACTGTAGGGAAATAGATGGTGACATCTTGCAAAATGTCCAGATTATAGAGGAGGAAGTCCTGGATGTCTTGAAACGCTTAAGGTGGATAAATCCCCAGGACCTGATCAGATGTACCCGAGAACTCTGTGGGAAGCTAGAGAAGTGATTGCTGGGCCTCTTGCTGAGATATTTGTATCATCGATAGTCACAGGTGAAGTGCCGGAAGACTGGGGGTTGTCAAACATGGGGCCACTGTTTAAGAAGGGTGGTAAGGACAAGCCAGGGAATTATAGACCAGTGAGCCTGACCTCGGTGGTGGGCAAGTTGTTGGAGGGAATCCTGAGGGACAGGATGTACATGTATTTGGAAAGGCAAGGACTGATTCGGGATCGTCAACGTGGCTTTGTGCTTGGGAAATCATGTCTCACAAACATGATTGAGTTTTTTGATGAAGTAACGAAGAAGATT
>NC_057712.1:58440441-58444787 GCF_004010195.1 Chiloscyllium plagiosum
TACAAGGATGTTGCCAGGATTGAAGGATTTGAGCTACAGGGAAAGGCTGAACAGGCTGGGCTATTTTCCCTGGAGCATCGGAGGCTGAGGGGTGACCTTATAGAGGTTTACAAAATAATGAAGGGTATGGATAGGATAAATAGGCAAAGTCTTTTCCCTCGGGTTGGGGAGTCCAGAACTAGAGGGCATAGGTTTAGGGTGAGAGGGGAAAGATATAAAAGAGACCTTTTGCAACCTTTTCACGCAGAGGGTGGTACGTGTATGGAATGAGCTGCCAGAGGATGTGGTGGAGGCTGGTACAATTGCAACATTTAAGAGGCATTTAGATGGGTATATGAAAAGGAAGGGTTTGGAGGGATATGGGCCGGGTGCTGGCAGGTGGGACTCGATTGGGTTGGGATATCTTGTTGGCATGGACGGGTTGGACCGAAGGGTCTGTATCCATGCTTTACATCTCTGACTCTATAACTCACATTCCATTCTAACTGTGTATCTCTCTTCACTATGTAACAGGTCAACATTTTTTCAACCTGTCTGCCGTGCATCTTCCTTCAGTGGTTACTGTGCTTTCCCATGCTATAGTTGGACAGGGCTTTAATGAGACCACGATTTGATTATTGTGCGCAGTTTTGGTATTCAGATTTAAGGAAGGATATAACATCCTTGGAGGACATGCAGGGAAGGTGCATTTGGACCTGGTATAGGTTGTCTTGTGAATAGAGTTGGAATAAATTGAGTCTCTCCTATAGAGTTCAAAAGATTGAGATGATCTCCGTAAAAGGTACAAGATTCTGAATGGATTGACAAAGATAGGATTGATGGGGATTCCTTTTGGTCGTTGGAGCATCTAGAACATGATTTCTCAGGGTAAGGGGTTTGCAATGAGGACAAATTTCTTCACTTAAAGGGTGCACATCTTTGAAGCTCTCTACCTCAGATTTGTGAATGCTCCATCATTGGATATGTTTAAGGCTGAGAACAACAGATTTTTGCTCTCTAAATGTGGGGAACAGCCAGGACAGTAGAATTGAATTCAAGGATCAGGCATTATTGTATTTAATAGTGGAGTGTACCTGAAGGCCAAGATTGTCTATTTGTCCTTCATTCTGACTGTTCCTAACACTTTAGCTACACTCAATCTGACAAATGCTGTGTTTATTATCTTCTAAGTAATATTCTCTGCTGGATTCCTTTTTTTAAGTCAACTTGGTCTTTGACTGATCTTCTGTTAGTCTTAAATCTTTCTTGTTTATCATTTCCATAGATGATTTAGAGTTGGGGATCAAGAGTTTTGTGTCAAAGTTTGCAGATGATACTAAAATGAGAAGTAGAGCAAAGTGTGTAGAGGACACAGTCTGCAGAGGGATATAGTTACATTAATTGAGTGGACAAGAGTCTGGCAGGTGGAGTACAATGTTGGTAAATGTGAGCTCATCCATTTTGTTAAGAATAACAGTAAAATAGATTATTACTTATCTGATGACAAATTACAGCATGCTGCTGTGTAGAGGGACCTGGGCGAACCTTGTGCATGAACCACAAGAAAATTTGTTTGTAGCTGCAGCAGGTAATTAAGAAGATAATTGAAATATTGTCCTTCATTACTAGAGGGATGGAGTTTAATAAAAGGGAGATTATTCTATAGCTGTATAGGATGCTGGTGAGGCTGAGGTTATGAGAAATGATGTATTGGCACCGGATAGAGTGCAAAGGAGGTTCACTAGAATTGAGAGGTTTGGTTTGAGGACAGATTGAGCAGACTGGGACTTTACTTACTGGAATTTAGAAGAATGAGGAGGGGGGATGTTATAGAAACACAAAATTATGAAGGTAATAGATAAGATAGAAGCAGGGAAGTTGTTTCCACTGGCAGGTGAAATGAGAACTAGGGGGCATAACCTCAAAATAAGGGGGAAGCAGATGTAAGACTGAGTTGATTTGATTAGATTCCCTACAGTGTGGAAACAGGCCCTTTGGCCCAACCAGTCCACACCGACCCTCTGAAGAGTAATCCACCCAAACCCATTTCCCTAACACTATGGGTAATTTAGCATGGCCAATTCACCTGACCTGCACATCTTTGGATTGTGGGGGGAAACCAGAGCACCCGGAGGAAACCCATGCAGACACGGGGAGAATGTGCAAACTCCACCAACGGTTGCCCGAGGCTGGAATTGAACCTGGGACCTTGGTTTGTGAGGCAGCAGTGCTAACCACTGTGCCAAAGGGTTGTGAATCTGTGGAATTCCCTGTCCAATGAAGCAGTTGATATTATCTTGTGAATGCTTTTAAAGCAAAGATAGATCTATGGACAGTAAATAAATTAAGGACTGATGAGCAGGCAGGCAGGTGGAGCTGAGTCCAAGAAAAGATAACTGTGATCTTATTGAATGGCAGGGCCACATGGCTTCCTCCTACTCCTATTTATTATGTTCTTATGTTTCAGTAGTGCTCTGTGTCTGTGATCTGAAAAATCAAGGAGATAGAGTCATAGATCTCTATGACATGGAAGTAGACCCTTCAGTCCAACTCGTCCATGTCAACCAGATATCCTAAATTAATCCAGTCCCATTTGCCAGAATTTAGCCCATATCCCTTTAAACGTCTCCTATTCATAAACCCATCCAGATGCTTTTTAAATGTTGTAATTCTACCATGCGCCTCCACTGGCAGCTCATTCTATATACAGACCACCCTCTGTGTGAAAAGGTTGCCCCTTGGGCCCCTTTTAAATCTTTCCCCTCTCACCTTAAAACTATGCTAATTTGGACTCCACTAACCTTGGGAAAAGGCCTTGGCTATTCACTCTATCCATGCCCCTCATGATTTTATAAACTTCTATAAGGTCACCCCTCGGTCTTTGACGCTCCAGGAAAAATAACCCCAGCCTACTCAGCCTCTCCCCATGGCTCAAATTCTCCAACCTGGCAACATCCTTATAAATTTTTGTTCTGAACCTTTTCAAGTTTCACAACATCCTTCCTATGGTGTGGGGACCAGAGCTAAATGCAGTATACCAGAAATGGCTTAACCGATGTCATGTTTTGTTAGGCAAACTCCTTAGTGGATGCTGGTTAAATAACCTCAATAAAATGTAAGTTTTTCTGCTTGTTATTTTCTTAATGGATCTTCAGTTGATTAATCACCCTGTTTAGTAACATATTTTGTACTGCTAGTTTCTAGTTGTATTAGTACAATATCAGTATTTAGTGATTTGCTTTCACCATGATTGCCAGTGCCCAGAAACAGGTGTAGGCGAGGCTCTTCGTATTCCTTATGATAGAAGCCTCTGTGAAGCACCCCTTATTCCCCTCACATATTGTAATTAACCACAAATGATCCTCTTGTCAACACCCTCTTTTCCTAAACTCCTCTTCTATACTCACTCACTCACTGTCCCTATCTCTCTGCCTGGTCCCCTTTCCTCTTTTTGGTATTTTGTAAACTTGAGACCAGTGGCACAGTAAAGTTCGAAGCTATCGTTAACTTTCTGTCTCAGATTCAAAATATCCTGATTTATCCTGCAATCGGCAGTGACAAAGTCTCTAACTGTGTGAAATCAGTCGATAAACAACCCAGGCTCATTCAGACTCAATGCTGGAAGTGTTTTCAAATGTTTAAGAACAATTTGTGCCATTGAGAATTAGTCTGGTGGGTTTAGAGCTACTCGATTGGATTTGAGCAGTCTCCTCACTAATAGTGCCATTGCAGCTCAGTGCAGAGACAGGTCATGACCATATTAATGTTTCTGTGACCCAATCAGAAGATTTAGGAACTCCTGTTTTCACTTCTTTCACCTGTACAGAGCATGGGCCAGATCTTGCTGGAAACAATTAATGTTGACAACATAAACTGTAAGTAATAAACAAATCAACTAGCAATTTGAGATATCATTGTTATCATAAAACTCGACAAATTGTTGAGAGGAGTTGTGAAGTAGGACTGCATTTGTTAATTTTCATGCATATGTGAGCTGACTTAGTTTTATTATAGTGAAGAGTATAACCAACTTGTCTTGGTTATTGACAGTTCCAAGCTTTACGTAAAACATTACAACTTACATCCTACAGTTCCCACACTTCCTTGTCCAGGTGTTTTCGCACAGTTTTAACAGCATTGTATTCCACTCAAGGCTGAAAGTGTGACTCTTACACTTCTGGCCTGTCTTCATACATTCGCTTTTACAAAATGGTTGAAAATTTAACCCTTTAATTAATTGAAACTGATTCAAACTCTTCACCATAAATAATGGAACATAAGTCAATCCGTCTTATCACATGGCCCCATTTTTCCATCCATAAAAAGTCCTGCTTTTGTATATACTTAATGTAAAAGTTGAATCCCTT